>NW_024080652.1:6675378-6688487 GCF_003009895.1 Hyaena hyaena | reverse complement strand
TTTAACAGATGGTGTTGGGAGAACTGGACAGCAACATGCAGAAGAATGAAACTAGATCAATTTCTCACACCGTACACAAAAATAAACTCAAAATGGATAAAGGACCTGCATGTGAGACAGGAAACCATCAAAACCCTAGAGGAGAAAGCAGGAAACAACCTCTTTGACCTCCACCGCAGCAACCTCTTAGTTGACACATCCCCCAAAGCAAGGGAATCAAGAGCAAAAATAAATGATTGGGACCTCATCAAGATTAAAAGCTTCTGCACGGCAAAGGAAACAATCCACAAAAGTAATAGGCAACCAACGGAATGGGAAAAGATAGTTGCAAATGACATATCAGATAAAGGGTTGATATCCACAATCTATAAGGAACTCACCAAACTCCACACCCGAAAAACAAACAACCCAGTAAAGAAATGGGCAGAAGATACGAACAGACACTTCTCCAAAGAGGACATCCAGAAGGCCAACAGATACATGAAACGATGCTCAGCATCCCTCCTCATCAGGCAAATACAAATCAAAACCACACTGAGATACCACCTCACGCCAGTCAGAGTGGCTAAAATGAGCAAATCAGAGAACACGAGATGCTGGCGAGGATGCAGAGAAACGGGCACCCTCCTACACTGTTGGTGGGAATGTAAACTGGTACAGACCCTCTAGAAAACAGTGTGGAGGTTCCTCAAAAATTTAACAATAGAACTCCCCTATGACCCAGCAATAGCACAGCTAGGAATTTACCCAAGGGATATAGAAATGCTGAGGCATAGGAGCACATGTACCCCAATGTTCATAGCAGCACTCTCAACAATAGCCAAACCATGGAAAGAGCCTAAGTGTCCATCAACAGACGAATGGATCAACAAGATGTGGTTTATCTATACCATGGAATACTCCATGGCAGTGAGAAACAATGAAATCTGGCCTTGTGTAGCAACATGGATGGACCTTGAGGGGGTTATGCTGAGTGAAATAAGTCAGGCAGAGAAGGACAAATGTCATATATTTGCACGTATAGGAGGATTAGAGGAACTTAACGGAGGACCATGGGGGAGAAGAAGGGGAGAAATAGTGGGGGAGAGGGAGAGAGGCAAACCATGAGAGACTCTTGAATGCTGACAAGAACTGAGGACTGATGGATATGGGGGGCGGGGGAGGATGGGCACGGAGAGGGGCACTTGTGGGGATGAGCACTGGGTGTTATATGGAAACCAACTTGACAATAAACTATTTGTAAAAAAAAAAAAATTCCAAAGATATTCAGAGCTCGTCTAGTCTTTGGAGGCTAGCTTTTAAGACAGTACCAGTTCTGGGGTGCCTAGGTGGCTCAGTTGGTTAAGCAACCAAATCTTGATTTTGGCTCAGGTCATGATCTCACAGTCGTGAGACCAAGCCCTGCATTGGACTCTTTGCTAAGCATGGAGCCTGCTTGGGATTCTCTATCCCTCTCCTGTTGCACTCCCCTGCTTCTTTTCTCTCTCTGTCTCTCTCTTTCAAAACGAATAAATTTATTTTTAAATACAGTATAGGCTCCAAATATTCTGTACAAATCCAGAAAATCTTTTAAAAAAATTTTAATGTTTTATTTACTTCTGAGAGAGAGATAGAGGCAGCGTGAGCAGGGGAGGGCCAGAGAGAGAGGGAGAAACAGAATCAGAAGCAGGCTCCAGGCTCTGAGCTAGCTGTCAGTATAGAGCCCAATGCGGGGCCCGAACCCACAAGCCATGAGAGCATGATCTGAGCCAAAGTCAGACACTTAGGCAACTGAGCCACCCAAGCGCCCCCAGAAAATCTTATATTATATAATCAAACCCCCAAAACCGCATGAAAGGACATGTGTTTGAGGGACCTAGCAGAGGGACCTCAGCCAGCCCAAGCTGGGTGTTTGGATTCTTCCTCTAGCACAGCTGGACTCATGAGCACCAAATGCCACCATTTTGGTGGCCTTGATTAGTCCTACCTCTGTTCCTTCTTTGCCATCACCAACACAAAAAATCAATTCTGGCTTCTGGACATTCATTGTGTTACATCCATTCCCAGGTTAAGCCAAGCAAGTGGCCGAATATGTCAGCAATACCAGTCCCAAAGAAAGATCCGGTCTAGTGTCTAAACTTACAGAGGTGGGGCTGGATGAATTATATTCTTTCCAGCTTCTTTCATTTTGGTAGAGTAATGTTGCTGTTCGTATGAATAAGGGGGCTAACAATAAAGTGACTCATTTTTAGTGCCTATACATTCTGTTGGCAAGCAGAGGGCACTTCTACAGCTACTGACTCTTGGTTACACCGGTGTCTTCTAACTCTAAAGTGCTGTTTTGCCTGGTGGTGACAGTATCCAATGACAGCCCCACTGCCAGACAAACCACACACAGTGTGACTTACAAGGTATTCCTGTCCCCTGGCTCCAAGCAGATGAGATACAAACCCTGTGGTCCTGTGATGACCTCCAATGGGACCAGGACCAAGGAGTTCCTCTGGGGAGGTCGCTCTGAGGGAGGAATATTCTCCCACTCCATCTTGAGTCCTACCTGGATGCCTCTCACATCAGCACTGGCCCAGTGTCTTTCTACTCACCTGTGCTAAGGGGTTAAAATAACCTGCTGGGCATTTGTAAACATATACACAACCTTTATCATAGAAGTATGCATGTATACACTAAATTCATATTCCCAACATTGCTCTAGAAGGCTGAGGTTATTTTTGCACCCTTATAGTCACAAAGACTGAACCAACAGCCTCCTTTTAGCCTTCAAAAATAACAAGCTGGAAATAGTCTTATCTCACTAAAAACAAAACAAAACAAAACAAAAAACCCACCTAGTATTAAATAGAATGAAATTAAACCACATCAATTATATTTAAATGTCATCACACAGAACATAGGTTGCCACAATACCCAACATGCAAAACCTTTCTCTCAGAAAATGAAGCTTATATGTTCTGTGTTTACATTCTCATGATTTTCTACTCTTAAAGAAAGTAAAATTGAGATAGAGGTCAAAGGTGACATGGAGGGGACTGTCCCTACCCACAGTTTGAAACTAGGTCCTTTCCCAACCTGTTTCAGGATGCCTGGAAACCTGCCACTGAAAAACTCCTCTGCTAATGATTTTTATTCCTCCTCTTGTACTGTAACATAGAAGGAAAAAACATATTTAAAATCCAAATTTGCTTTCAGGGCTATGTCTTTGCAGCCTGCTGGCAGATTTCATATTGATGGAGGAAAAAATCTCTATACTGATGTTAACCTTCCCAGAGGCCAGAAGGAAAACATGAAATGAATAAAATTTCAAGATTTCTGCCAAGTATCCTCAGCTCTAAAGATGCTCATTTAGGGGTAAGAAGTTCTGCATATTGCAAGGTAGGGGAATGGCCAGGAGAGAGGCACAGAAAAGAGGGAAGAGTCCAGGATGACGAGGAAGGCGAGGCACGTCCAGCACCCCCTGGAAGTCTGGGTACACCAGTGACTTGTGTACATGATGCCTGGTGGTGGGAGGGAGGGGAGCAGGAGCCACCTGAGAGACACAGGATCAATCCTTTTACATGTGTCCTCAGCAGACACAGTCCAAGAAGGTGAAGATAATGAGACAAAATCCAAGCCAGTCCTCTGCCCTCAGAATCCCCAGATCTTGGGATGTGGGTGAGGACCCCAGAGCACAGGGGCCTATTGCTTTTAATCTGTCTCTAGTGAATTCTGCTTGATGGGTCTAGGTCCCAACAGTTGCTCAAAAAGAAGATCATCCCCAGGAGATAATAATGTCTCTCAGCCCTCCTAACTACAGAAATTAGAGTTGGGGTGTGGGGGTACTCCTTCCACAGATCTGAGGGAAGTCAATAATAACCCCATATGTATTTCTAGCATGTTTGAAGAATCCAACACTTAAAGAACTTCCCTTTTATTAACTCTATTGATCTTCAAAACAGACTAGGAAAAGAGGGGAGGGGTTTCTGATTAGCAACCCAAGCCCAAGGTTCCAGAAGCAATGAGCCTGAACATTTACTCACAGATAGAGGAGCACCAGACTAGCAGCCAGGAGAAGCCAGGTTTCTGTGGAGAAGCCTGGGATCAGGTCCATGGCCACTTTTCCTCTGTAGATCTCCTTTACTCTCTTTCGGCAGGATGTATCAGTCTTTGCTGGCCTGTGTGTATGGAGCTTCCCTTCCCACCAGCGGTGATTCAGTGAGGCTGTAATGTATATACTGAAGAAAGGGTGGGGCTGGAGCTCCACCTGAAGGTGCCTCCCCAGCCATGAGTGTTGGCAAAGCATCATGGACACTCCCAGTTTGACCTCCTTTGAGTTCATATTATATGGGAAATCAATAAACAACTCAATCAGTGTTATCAGTAACCTCGAAGGTTAGAGAAACTCAGGTAAAGTTGCTGTTCTTAAATCTCTAACCTTTCCGGGGCGCCTGGGTGGCTTAGTCGGTTAAGCGTCCGACTTTCGCTTAGGTCATGATCTCGCGGTTCGTGGGTTCGAGCCCCGCGTCAGGCTCTGTGCTGACTGCCAGCTCAGAGCCTGGAGGCTGTTTCAGTCTGTGACTCCCTCTCTCTCTGACCCTCCCCTGCTCACGCTGTCTCTCTCTCTTAGAAATAAATAAAACATTAAAAAAAAAATCTCTAACCTTTCCTTGTCACCAAGGCTGTCTGCACTCCAAAATACTTGACATCCTTCAAACAAGCTGGGTCTACTCATGTTTATTCATGTAGTTTCCTCTACCTAGAAATGACCCTGTGCATCCTAGAAGGATCTTACTCCTCCTCAAATCCAGCTCCAAAAGAATCCCCTATTTTGGAGTCTTTCCTCACCAATCTCCTTGAAGATCTATAACAACTTCCTTCTCTGGGAAATTTCTGTCCCATGAGTCCCAGTTCTATTCTTGTTCTCTGCCCTCTCCACCCCTATCATTGGTCTCCACCCCTATTTGCCTTACAGATAGAGAGTTTCTCACAGGCACAGTCTGAGTACTCATCAACATTATGTCCTTAGTCTCCAGCAAAGTGCTATATCCTCAGAGGGCATCCAGCAAGGTTGATGGAGTTGAGTTGGTAGAAATGAAATTACTGGACTTCCTGTGTATCCTTTCTGGGAAGACTGTTGGTGACCATGCTAGATACCTAATGGGATAAATCGATAACAGAGCATCTAGAAATTACTCTGGCTTATTAACATCAATCTGACCCATGTTCTGTGTCTGCATGCCCTGAGAAACCATAGATTATGTAGCATACCTCTGGAATCTTGGAAACAATGGAGCCCTACAAAGAGGTAATTAAGAAAGAAGTGGCTCCAAGCTGGAATACCAATACAGGACAGACATGGGAAGCTGGAAATGATCCCCAGGAAAAGTAGAAGAGAAAGTCCCAGGAATTCTGAAATATTTCTGCCCCCTTTTGGTGTCTTCACTGGGCATCATTCTATAGGGTCATGCTGTTATCTCCAATTTACGTTCATAGAAACTGAGACTCAGTAACTGCAATTGACTTCCCAACAGTTATTGATCACAAGAACATATTGTAAATATGTGAACATGGAGAGAGACTGAAATCTCTTCTGCACTCTGCAGTACCGATATTCAACATTTTCCCTTCCCTGATAAGGTCACTACAGGAAATAGTGATACCCAAGGCTGCAACAGCAATGGTTATAATTCTGTTCCTAATCCATGGAGACCCATGGAAAGCACTTGCCTTCTCAATCTTCCAGGTCACAGGTCTCTGTCTCATCAATAGGAAAGACAGATGCTAGTCAAAATGGTACTAAGAATATTGTTGGGTGGGATGTCCCTCTCTATGTTCCCCAGTAGAGAAGTACACAGAATATGTGCAAACAAGGATGTTTGTCTGATAGGACATGTTGTCTGATAATCCTTGATGCTCGATAAAACTTAATGCTCTTGATAAAGAGCCTGAAAGCTTAATGCTCTTACCTAAACACAAAGCCTTTTTTTATTTTACTTGGAAACCAAGCCTCTGTGGGAACTAATAGACTTTCATTTGCCTCCAAAACCTATGCTCAGCTATGATTATTTCGTAACTGAGCCTAACATGAGCATCTGCCTGCCTTATTAACCTCAGGACCTGCTCCAGCTGTTTGGAATCTATCTTGACAATGACAGACTAGTCATTGCTGGGGACTACAACACAGGCAGCATCAAACCCACGCAGATGGTCTTGTCTGCAAAATGAATTAATAGAGGCATGAACTTTGTGCCCCATCCTTCCCTGTAGGAAACACCTGAAAAGACTCATGTCCTCAGAGTTGTGCAGCATGTGTGAAACAAGACACTATGTGTCCAAAGAACACCCCACACACCCCATGCCTGTCACCTACTCCTTCCTGTACTAATATGTTCATCAAGTACTTTCCAAACTCTGCTCTAAATGCATGGAGTAAAAGTAGATCTCAGACCCAAATATCATTCAAATTGAAGATAGAGAAAACAAACAGATAATTATACTACAGATAAGTAAAATAACTATCTTCTTTAGCATGAAATGCCTTATCTGCTTTCTCTGTTTCCTTAGATATTGTTCAAATTGAGCCTCAAATAACATTCAAGGGAGCTGTGAGTTCACAAGCTACTCAGGTGTAATCTGAAACTGGCTCCTGTATGTGGAAGGCTGGAAGAGATCCAAGTAATGAAATACCACTCCAGATTGGCAGTTTTAATAAGCAAAGGGAATTTACTCACAAGACTTGTCTTGGTGGCTGCAAGACAATAGATCTCCACACTCGACTGACACATCTTAAAAGTTTATACAGAGGCCTTAACTTGGTTCAGTCACATGTACCATCCAGATAGTCTCAGCATCACATCACTACATCAAGGCTGTGTCTTTGGGACTATTTCTGGGAATGGGAAAACCAGAAAAATACACATTCCAAGGACAGAGGAGAGAGTGCGTAGCCTCCAATTGCCTGGGTCCAGCTCACGGGTCATCTATTAGTTGTTCCTAATTATTGACCTCCTAATTAGCCTGACCCTTGGACAGCAAACTTAGTACACTGTGACTAAGTTTGATTTGACTCTAGAACTCAAGGATGGTTAATAGAGAAAAAGAGAAATATCAGTTGTCACAATAACAAGTTAAATAAGAAAAGTCTTATCGTCAAAATAGTTTTAGAAAAAGTATTTGATAAAATTCAACTCCCATTTATAGTATAAAAAAAGTCTTAAAGTACTAATAGGAAACTTTCTTAACATGATAAAAGTATCTACCAGAAAACCTAAAGAAAATATCATTCTTCATAGTATAAAAGCACTTTCCTCTTATACCACTTTAATGTTTTACTTTATGCACATATATAGCCTTTTCAAAAATAGTAACTGGTTTTAAATAAAGAAAATCTCATCAATTAACTTTTTGCTGTAAATGGGAAAAAACATCAGTACTTGTTTTTGTTTAGAATCCAGATTGGGGATCCCAGGGTGAACAGTTCAAAAATCACTGAAAAAAATAAGTATTTTTCTACCTTGTTAAACTTCCTGAACTGACTAGCAATGGGGAAAGGAGAGGACCATAGAAGAGGGCCAATCATTTGGCCAAGATTATCCAGGTTTACAAGATGGAGTTCTTGATCTTTTGTTAGAACACAGGCTTCTCTGATAATCAGATGAAAGTAATGACATATTTCCCTAAAAAATGAATACTCATCAAATATTTTTGCTTGCAGTTCCAAGGGATTCCCAAAGAGACATAAGTAGCTACCAAACCCACTGATTTTTTCCAGACACCCTGCCTCACCAAGTGCACCCTACCCTTGAGCTGCAGCCAATTTTAGTTGGCATGTGGTTATTCTCAGGGCCATGGAGACCTCTTTATCAGTCTGAATCAGTCTTCACTGTACCTAGTGTTATGACACACCATGGAGGCAAAATGCGAACAAGACTATTACAAAGGGCACTTACGCAAAGGCCCTAGGTGAGGTACTGCATTGCAGTCAGACACCTCCAAAGGAAGGCATTAGGAGGTTGGGGAAGGGAGAGAAAAGTGGGATGTGGAGCAGGGGGAGTGGGGGGTGCAGGAAGGGAGTGGGTTCCCAGAAGAGGTGGCACAGGTTGTACCAGGGACAGAGGAGTATTTGGCTAGAAAAAGAGAAGAGAATGCATTTCAGGCTGTTAGAATGGCCAGCTTACCATCATTATCATTGCCGAGTATGTTTGTCATTTCTTGGTTGCAAGGTACAGTGTCTAAATTGAGCTGATCTTTATTGCTGCTAATAAGGAATTAATCACACCACAGCCCCAGGTAAGTATCCTTTGCTTCTAGGGCCAAGGCTAAGGCCTACTCTGGGCAGGGCCTCTGGAAAAAGTCACTGGGCTTGGCAGGCACCATAGTGATCTGTCTTATACTTGTTAGGACAATTTCTCGGTTTCAAAATATTTGTTGAGGTAGAAGTCATATAATGTAAAATTAACCATTTTTAAGTCAACAATTCAGTGTCAGTACTGTTTAAGGGAAAAGCCACAAGCCCAAGATGGAGTCACTTATGTGAAGCCAAATCACAAAACCAGGGCTTAATATATAATTTAACTGCAATTTCAACCTGAGAAATGTCTTTTTTTTTTTAATTTTTTTTGTTTTATTTTTTTTATTTATTTCTAGGAGAGAGAAACAGCGTGAGCAGGGGAGGGTCAGAGAAAGAGGGAGGCACAGAATCTGAAACAGGATCCAGGCTCTGAGCTGGCAGTCAGCACAGAGCCTGACGCGGGGCTCGAACCCACGAACCGCGAGATCATGACCTAAGCGAAAGTCGGACGCTCAACCGACTAAGCCACCCAGGCGCCCCCAACCTGAGAAATGTCTTAACCAGTCAGTCAGGAATCTTCTGGTCAGCACCAATGAGGTAATATCATGGGCTCTTCCAGAATCCCCAAAGGAAGAAGATATACTCCACCTAATAAGACCCCTGCTCTTTCTCCTAGGTTGAATGGCCCTGCTGAAACAATCTTTTCTTCTGCTAATAACTTCCTTGCCCCACTCTCCTGCTTATAAAAATCTTCCATGTTGTACAACTCCTTGAAGTGCCTCTCTACTTGCTAGGTAGGATGTTGCCTGAAGATTCATGAATTGCTTAATAAAGCCACAGAGATATTCAAATTTACTCAGTTGAATTTCATTTTTTTTTAACAGTACGTTCACAATGTTGTGCAACCACTACCTCTATCTAGTTCCAAAAATATTTTTATTACTCCAAAATAAAATCCTGTGCCCATTAAGCAGGTTCTCCCCACTTCCTCCTTTCCTCAGCCCTGGCAACCATGGATCTACACTCTGTCTTTATGGATTTGCCCACGCTAGATGTTTCATATAAATGGAGTCATGTAATATGTGGCCCCTATTAATTTAAATTTAAAGATCTAATTGGCTTTATTCAACAATTAATTCATGTATCAGCAGCATCCCATTTAATAAATAGAAGTGAGCTTCCAGGAGCAATGCCAAATGGAAGGATTTTTCAGATAAGAAGGAGGTGGGACAGGAAGTTAAGAGTGTGTTATTTTAGGGGTGTCTAGGTGGCTCAGTCAGTTGAGCTTCTGACTTCAGCTCAGTTAAGCCCCACATCAGGCTCTGTGCTGACAGCTCAGAACCTGGAGCCTGCTTCGGATTCTGTCTCCCTCTCTCTCTTCTCCTTCCCTGCTTGTGCGCTCTCTCTCTCCTGTCTCAAAAGTAAATAAACATTAAAAAAAAAAAAAGAGTGTGGAACTTAACTGAGGACCATGGGGGAGAAGAAGGAGGGAAATGGTGAGGGAAAGGGAGAGAGGCAAACCATGAGAGACTCTTGAATGCTGAGAAACAAACTGAGGACTGATGGATGTGGGGGGAGAGGGGAGATGGGCATGGAGGAGGGCACTTGTGGGGATGAGCAATGGGTGTTATATGGAAACCAACCTGACAATAAACTATTTGTAAGGGGAAAAAAAAGAGAGAACAATAAAAAAAAGCGTGTGTTATTTTAGGCAAAATTACCTTCCTTAGGGGAAGGCAAGGGGTTTTATCAGGCAGATGACCTCACCAGTGCTGATCAGGAAATTCCAGACTGACTGGTGTAAAATTCCACTCCTGGGAGAGGCAGAAACTACAATTAGATTTGATATGAAGTCTTAGTGGGGCTTAACATGAGTAACTCCATTTAGGTCCTGTTTCTTTTGAGCACTTTTTTCACGGAGGACAATGTTTTTAAGGCTCCGTCCTGCACTTGCATGTGTCAGTACTTCACCCCTCTCATGGCTGAATAATGACCTATGATCTGTACTGTCAATCTAAAAATAACAAGCCACAGTGAGAGGCAAACCAGTGCTTATTTGGGATCAAATAACTGCAATTTAGGGAAAGTATATTCAGATAGAAACCTAAACATAGTCCCACCTTAGGATGAAAGCAAGTGTTTTTTTATGAGAAAAGAGAAGGGGCCAATTACATTAGTTGAAAGGGAAAAAAAGTTTTCTAGGGTTTTGTTTTTGTTTTTTGTTTTTGTTTGTTTTGTTTGTTTTACAAATTAAACTACTCTGAGTTATATATTGACCGACTGCTGGTTTTATTTTCAGAAAGTCCATAACTGTCAGTCTTGTGATCCCTCTGACTCCTCAAGCAATTGCTTAAAGCAACTGCTATTTTGCCTGGTCCAGAGGTTTTGGTCCATTTCAAACTATGCTGATTAGGCAGTTTCTCTGAAGTACCTGCTCCAGCTCCATTTTCAAATGACTCCAGTCACATCAATTTCTCACCATACATACCACAATTTGTTTATCTATTTGAAACCAGGAAACTAATGGGACACCATGAAAAACTGCTTTTTGGCTCCTTTTTCTGCTTTTATTCTTGCTAGGACCTATTCCCTACCTTATATCTGTCTTGTAGAACAGATAATATATGTACTCCTTGTAAAGGTCAGAAGTTAATGATTTCTTTGGAGTCTTCCAGCACAACAGATAATATCTAAGGAGTGACTAGGTGGATTATCATGGATGTTTCCAAGACCACTGACTCACCAAGAATCCTGGTTCCAGGGTATCAGTGACTTATGGAGGATGCCTGTCTTTGTTCCTGGATTAATAAGAAGACTCAAACACCTGGACCACTATCCTCAATAAAAACCCCAGGCCCGAAGCAAAGTGGAGATTCACTCTGTCTGTAACTACCCTCTCTCTCTATCTTTTTTAAAAAATTTTTTTAAATTTATTTTTGAGAGTCATAGAGAGACAGCATGAGCAGGGGAGGGGCAGAGAGAGAGAGATACAGAATCCAAAGACAGGCTTCAGGCTCTGAGCTAGCTGTCAGCACAGAGCCTGATGCAGGGCTCAAAGCCATGAACTATGAGATCATGACCTGAGCCGAAGTAGGCTTAATTGACTGAGCCACTCAGGCGCCCCTCTATATATCTTTAATAAACGCTGCTCTCACTTCCTCTTGGCTTGAGTTTGATTTCTATCCTATGCAAAGTCAAGGACCCTCTTGGCTGGTCCTGGGCAGGAACCCTTTGGGTCTGCAGATCCAACCAGCCTGCATCACATTCATCCGTTAATTTCCATTATTCCACCTTTTGATTCTTGTGAATAGTGCTGCTATGAACATACAGGTAGGTGTGTTTCTTTGAGAAACTTGTCAATTTTCTTAGGTTTTTAACTAGAAGTAGAATGGTAGTTCTATGTTTAACTTTTTGCAGAACCACCAAACTGTTTTCCACAGTGGCTGCACCATCTTATGTTCCCACCAATGATGTACAAGTGTTCATTTTCTCCACATCCTCACCAATATTTGTTATTTTCCTTTTTAATTTTTTTATTTTTCTTAACATTTTTTTTTTAATTTTAGAGAGAGAGAGAGAACACAGGAAAGGGGCAGAAGGAGAGAGAGAGAGAGAGAGAGAGAGAGAGAGAGAATCCCAAGCAGGCTCCACGCTCAGCACAGAGACCAACATGGGGCTCCATCCCACAAACCATGAGATCATGACCTGACGGAAAACCAAGAGTTGGACACTCAACCGACTGAGCCACCCCAGTACCCACCTTTTGAATTTTTATAGCCATCCTAGCATAACAGGATCAAGGTTCACACAGAGAGTTGTGACACTGAGTCTTTTTTTTACCAGGAAGCAACGTTATTCCTGCCAGCACAGGCTGAGTGGTTCATACCCAAAAACTGAGCCCCAAGTGTGGCAGAGTATATAGCCTTTTATACAATTTCTATGTATTTGTCTCCCATACATGGTAACATACATATATACAGCCTGATTGGGTGGTCTATGTTACAGGGTCGTGAGGAATGTCATATACACACACATATCCAGGTTGCCCTCCCTTGTCTTGAGGTTTTCATCACATTCTTCAAGGAAGAGCTCTACCACACTAGTGGTTATCAAGTGTAAATTTTTGGGAACTCAACTTTGTGCAACCAAAATGATTAAGAATCTGAGAATATAGCATCCAAAATATATAAAGAACTTCTCCCAACAAATAAGAGTCCAGGACTAGATGGCTTCCCCAGGGAATTCTACCAGACGTTTAAAACAGAATTAACACCAATTCTTCTTAAGCTGTTCCAAAAAATAGAAACCGAAGGAAAACTCCCAGACTCATTTTATGAAACCAGCATCACTCTGATTCCCAAGCCAGACAGAGATCCAGCTGAAAAAGAGAACTACAGGCCAATATCCTTGATGAATACAGATGCAAAAATCCTCAACAAGATACTTGCAAATCGAATCCAACAGCACATAAAAAGAATTATCCACCAAGATCATTCCTGGGATTCATTCCTGGGTTACAGGGCTGGTTCAACATTTGCAAATCAATCAATGTGATACATCACATCAACAAAAGAAAAGATAAAAACCATATGATCCTGTAGATAGAGGCAGAAAAAGCATTTGACAAAATACAACATCCCTTCTTAATAAAGACTCTAGAGAAAGTTGGGATAGAAGGAACTTACTTAAACATCATAAAAGCCATCTATGACAAGCCTTCAGCTAACATCATCCTCAACAGGGAAAAACTGAGAGCTTTCCCCCTGAGATCAGGAACACGACAGGGATGTCCACTCTCACCACTGCTGTTTAACATAGTGCTGGAAGTCCTAGCATCAGCCATCAGACA
>NW_024080652.1:6655836-6673898 GCF_003009895.1 Hyaena hyaena | reverse complement strand
ACATATAGGAGGATTAGGAGGAACTTAACGGAGGACCATGGGGGAGAAGAAGGGGGGAAATAGTGGGGGAAAGGGGGAGAGGCAACCATGAGAGACTCTTAAATGCTGACAAGAACTGAGGACTGATGGATATGGGGGGGTGATGGGCACGGAGAGGGGCACTTGTGGGGATGAGCACTGGGTGTTACATGGAAACCAACTTGACAATAAACTATTTGTAAAAAAAAATTATATATATTTAAATTTATATATATATATATATAAAGAACTTGTAAAACGCGATACTCTGAAAACAAATAATCTAATTAAAAAATGGGCAGAACAAAAAATAAATAAATAAAAAAAGGGGCGCCTGGGTGGCTTAGTCGGTTAAGCGTCCAACTTTCGCTTAGGTCATGATCTCGCGGTTCGTGGGTTCGAGCCCCGCGTCGGGCTCTGTGCTGACTGCCAGCTCAGAGCCTGGAGCCAATTCAGAGTCTGTGTCTCCCTCTCTCTCTGACCCTCCCCTGCTCACGTTGTCTCTCTCTCTCTCTCCTAGAAATAAATTTTTTAAAAAAATTTAAAAAAAAATTAAAAAATAAAAAAAATGGGCAGAACACATGAATAGACACTTTCCAAAGAAAACTTATACATGGCTAAAAGGCACATGAAAAGATGCTCAATATCACCCATCATCAGGGAAATACAAATCAAAACTACAATGAGATACCACTTCACACTTGCAGAACGTCTAAAATTAACAACACAGGAAACAACAGGCATTGGCAAGGATGTGGAGAATGGAGAATGCTCTTTTTTTTTTAAATGTTTATTTATTTTGAGAGTGGGGGAGAGGGAGCACAAGCAGGGGAGGGGCAGAGAAGAAGGGAGAGAGAGGATCCCAAGCAGGCTCTGTAATGTCAGCACAGACCCCAATATGGAGTTCTATCCCACAAACGTGAGATCATGACCTGCGCTGAAATCAAGAGTTGGACACTCAACCAAGGGAGCCACGCAGACGCCCTGAAAGGGGAACCCTTTCTCATGTTGGTAGGAACGCAAACTTGTGCAGCTATTCGAAAAACAGTATGGAGTTTCCTCAAAAAGTTAAAATTAGAACTATTCTACAATCCAGCAATTATCTAAAGAATACAAAAATACTGGGGCACCTGGGTGCCTCAGTCAGTTGAGCATCCAACTTTGGCTCAGGTCATAATCTCTAGGTTCATGAGAACCCTGCATTGGGTTCTGTGCTGACAGCTTGGAGCCTGGAGGCTGCTCTGGATTCTGTGTCTCCCCCTCTCTCTGTCCCTCCCCCACTTGTGCTCTGTCTCTCTGTCTCTCAAAAATAAACATTAAAAAAATTTAAGAATACAAAACTACTAATTAAAAGGGATACGTGTACCCCTATGTTTATAGCAACATTATCTACTACAGTCAAATTATGGAGAGAACACAAATGTCCATCAACCATCGACTGATGAATGGATAAAGAAGAGGTGGCATACACCACCTCATGCCAGTCAGAGTGGCTAAAATGAACAAATGTGGAGACTCTAGATGATGGCGAGGATGTGGAAAACAGGCACCCTCCTACACTATTGGTGGGAATGTAAACTGGTGCAGCCCCTCTGGAAAACAGTGTGGAGATTTCTCAAAAAATTAACAATAGAACTTCCCTATGACCCAGCAGTAGCACTGCTAGGAATTTACCCATGGGATACAGGAGTGCTAATGCATAGAGGCACATGTACCCCAGTGTTCATAGCAGCACTTTCTTTTTTTGTTTTTATTTATTTTATTTATTTATTTTTCTTACAAATAGTTTATTGTCAAGTTGGTTTCCATATAACACCCAGTGCTCATCCCCACAAGTGCCCTCCTCCATGCCCATCTCCCCCCTCCCCCCACATCCATCAGTCCTCGGTTTGTTTCTCAGCATTCAAGAGTCTCTCATGGTTTGCCTCTCTCCCTTTTCCCCACCATTATCCCCCCTTCTTCTCCCCCATGGTCCTCAGTTAAGTTCCTCCTAATCCTCCTATACGTGCAAACATATGGTATTTGTCCTTCTCTGCCCATAACAGCACTTTCAACAATAATCAAATCATGGAAAGAGCCTAGATGTCCATCAACTGATGAATGGATCAAGAAGATGTGGTTTATCTATACAGTGGAATACTCCATGGCAATGAGAAAGAATGAAATCTGGCCATTTGTAGCAATGTGGATTGAACCTGAGGGTGTTATGCTGAGCGAAATAGTCAGGCAGAGAAGGACAGATACCATATGTTTTCACTTATAAGTGGATCAGGAAGAACTTAACAGAGCACCATGGGGGAGGAGAAGGGGAAAAATAGTGGGGGAGAGGGAGGGAGGCATACCATGAGAGACTCTTGAATACTGAGAACAAACTGAGGGCTGATGGGGATGGGGGAGAGGGGGAGGAGTGTGATGGGCATGGAGGGGGGCACTTGTTGGGATGAGCACTGGGTGTTACATGGAAACCAACTTGACAATGAACTATGAAAGAAAAAATAAAATAAGTTAAATTTAAAAAAAGAAGAGGTGGTATACACACACATGCATGCGTGTGTATGTGCACATGCATGCACACACACACACACACACACTGGAATATTACTTGTCCACAAAAAAAATGAAATCTTGCCATTTGCAATGACATGGATGGAGCTAGAGAGCATCATGCTAAGTGAAATAAGTCAGTCAGAGAAAGACAAATATATGATTTCATTCATGTGTGGGATTTAAGAAACTAAACAATCATAGAGGAAAAAAAGAGAAGCAAACCATAAAACAGACTCTTAACTATAGAAACTTATGGTTACCAGAGGGGAGGTGGGTATAGGGAATGGGTTAAATGTGTGATGGGAATTAAAAAGGGCATTTGTCATGATGTATTTAAGTGTGAATCACTAAATCATACATCTGAAACTAATATTATACTGTATGTTAACTAACTGGAATTTACATAAAAACTTAAAAAAAAAAGATTCTGAGAGAACATACCAGAGATGGAGAGGGACAAGGAAGGGTGTAATTGGGAACCTGGCCCAGGTGGGCCCTGAACTTTCTGTAGACTCCAGGGATATCCATGCTCCCTACTGTGTAAACAGTCAGCAGATAAGGAGCCACAGAAATGACTGATACTCAGGCCCATTGTGAGTTATTTAAACACCCTCAGCCTCAGTTACCTAACTAACCTTCCAAAAGGAGGACCAGACCAGGCCTGGGGTAGGACCTAGATCTGCAAGTCTGGCTTAAGATGGCTCTGAACTAAGAGAACATGTGATGTTGGCCAGCCAGATACCTGACCCTACGGGCACTCTACAAATGTTTACTCAGCATGAACTCATAAACAGTTCAACTCATGGATAAGAGAGGCAAGAGTTATAGTGTAACCCCAGATTGGGTAATTGCACTCTGAGCAAGAGAAGGAAATGTGAGTTCAAATTTTAATGGACAAAATAATCAAAAGGTTGGGAGTTTACTGGATGTGAACTCTTTGCCTTATTCCTTCTTATCGATTATGTTTAAATGGATCTTTTTATTGCCTGCTCTCTGAGGAGCCACTGAGGTCATAAATGTTTAGAGACTTCATTTCCTGGGTTCTACAAGGAGACTGCAGTGTCTGTCCAGCTATGTAAACACAGTGCCAGGAGCAGGACCACCACACCCCAACTTTTCCCCACCCCTGTAGGATCTAAAGCCCTACTTGGTTGAGATCTTTCTCATCCTCCTTCTCCTAGTCTGGGCAGATTTTGTCTCTAAACAATTATCCTAAAGGGAATACATGGTAGGCTGAGAAAAGGTAAATCCCAAAAGAACCAAAAACAGGAGTAGGGAGAGCTCATTCTCTCCTTACCAGCACAGTGTGTTTATAAAATTCAGTCAGGACTTCTAGGCAGGGATGTGACCAGGGTAAGGGGAGTAAAGCATTCCATTCCAAAATTGCCAAAAATCTTAGCAGATAAATGTTCTAATACAATCAGATTATATTTTAATATAATATTTTTAAAAATCAATATTAATGCAAAGTACCATGAATTTTTTTGCAGAGCTAGAACAAACAATCCTAATATTTATATGGAACCACAAAAGACTCCAAATAGCCAAAGCAATTTTGTAAAAGAAAAACAAAACTGGAGCCATCACAATTCCAAATTTCAAGCTATATTACAAAGTTGTAGTCATCAAGACTACATAGTACTGGCACAAAAACAGATACACAGATCAACAGAACAGAATAGAGAACCCAGAAATTGACCCACAACTATATGGTCAATTAATCTTCAACAAAGCAGTAAAGAATATTCAATGGAAAAAAGACAACAAATAGTGTTGGTAAACTGGACAGCAACATGCAGAAGAATGAAACTGGACCACTTTCTTACACCATACATAAAAATAAATTCAAAGGGCATGAAGGATCTAAATGTGAGACAAGAAACAATCAAAATCCTGGAGGAGAACACAGGCAACAACCTCTTTAACCTCACCCACAGTAACTTCTTACTAGACATGGTTGCCAACGGTAAGGGAAACAAAAGCAAACATGAACTACTGGGATTTTATAAAGATAAAGCACTTCTGCACAGCAAAAGAAATAATCAACAAAACTAAAATGCAGTCCACAGAATCAGAGAAGATATTTGTAAATGACAGATTTGATAAAGGGCTAATATCCAAAATCTATAAAGAACTTTTCAAACTCAACACCCGAAAAAACAAACGACACAGTTAAGAAATGGGCAGAACACAAGAATAGACATTTTTCCAAAGAAGACATCCATATGGCTAACAGCCACATGAAAAGATGCTCTGGGGCGCCTTGGTGGCTCAGTTGGTTAAGCGTTCAACTCTTGATTTGGGCTCAGGTCATGATCTCACAGTATGTAAAGTCAAGACCCACATCGGGCTCTGTGATGACAGCACGGAGCCTGTTTGGGATTCTCTCTCACACTCTCCCTCTGCTCCTTCCCCAGTCTGTCTCTGTCTTTCAAAAAATAAATAAACTTAAAAAAAAGGAAGATGCTCAACATCATTCATCATCAGGTAAATACAAATCAAAACCACAATGAGCTATCAGAATGGCTAAAATTAACAACACAAGAAACAACAGGTGTTGGTGAGGATGTGGAAAAGGGGAACCCTCTTGCACTATTGGTGGGAATACAAACTGGTGCAGCCATTCTGGAGAACAGTACAGAGGTTTCTCAAACAAACAAAACTAGAGCTACCTTACAACATAGCAATTGCACTACGAGGTATTTATCCAAAGGATAAATATTAAAAATGTTGATTTGAAGGGGTACATGCACCCCAATGTTTATAGCAGCATTATCAACACTAGCCAAATTATGGAAAGAGCCCAGATGTCCATTGATGAATAAAGAAGATATGATGTGTGTATGTATATATGTATAGTCCATCATACATATATATATATGTATATATACATATACATATATATGCACATATATACGGTGGAATATTACTCGGTAATCAAAAAGAATGAAATCTTACCATTTGCCACAATGTAAATGGAACTAGGAAACTAAAATGTATTATGCTGAGCTAAATAAGTCAGTCAGAGAAAGACAAATACCATATGATCCCACTCATATGTGGAATTTAAGAAACACAACAGATGAATATAGAGGAAGGGAAGGAAAATAAGATAAAAACAGAGAGGGAGACAAACCATAAGACACTCTTAAATACAGAGAACAAACTAAAAGTTGATGGAGGGGATAAGGGTGGGGGGATGGGCTAAATGGGTGATGGACACTAAGGAGGGCATTTGCTGGGATGAGCACTGGGTGTTATACATAAGTGATGAATCACTAAATTCTACTTCTGAAACCATTATTACACTATATGTTAACTAACTTGGATTTAAAGAAAATTTGTTTCTTTTTTTGTTTTTTTTTTTAATATTTTTTTTATTTTATTTCTAGGATAAAGAGAGACAGCGTGAACAGGGGAGGGTCAGAGAGAGAGGGAGACACAGACTCTGAAACAGGCTCCAGGCTCTGAGCTGGCAGTCAGCACAGAGCCCGACGCGGGGCTCGAACCCACGAACCGCGAGATCACGACCTAAGCGAAAGTCGGACGCTTAACCGACTAAGCCACCCAGGCGCCCCAGATTTAAAGAAAATTTGTAAAAAACTAAAAATAGAACTACCCTATGACCCAGCAACTGCTCCTATTAGGTTTTTACCCAAAGGATACAAAAATACAGATTTGGAGGGATATATGCATTCCAATGTTTATAGCAGCATTATCAACAATAGTCAAACTATGGAGAGAGCCCAAATGTCTATCAGCTGATGAATGGATAAAGATGTGGTATAAGAGACTCTTACATACTGAGAACAAACTGAGGGTTGATGGGGGGGAGTGAGGGAGAGGGGAAAATGGGTGATGGGCATGAAGAAGGGCACTTGGTGGGATGAGCACTGGGTGTTACATGGAAGCCAACTTGACAATAAACTATATTTAAAAAAGAAAGAGACTATATACATACGTGTGTGTGTGTGTGTGTGTGTGTGTGTGTGTGTGTGTAGTGGAATATTACTCAGCCATCGAAAAGAATGAAATCTTGTCATTTGCAATGGCATGAATGGAGCTAGAATGTATTATGCTAAGCAAAATAAGTCAGTCAGAGAAAGACAATACCATATGACTTCACTCATATGTGGAATTTAAGAAACAAAACAGATGAACATTTAGGAAGTGGGGGGGGGGAGAAGAGAGGGAAACAAACCGCAAGAGACTCCTTTCTTCCTTCTTTCCTTCCTTCCTTCCCTCCCTTTTCTTTCTTTCTTCTTTTTTTCTCTCTTCTTTCTTTCCTTCTTTCCTTCTTTTGTGTGTGTTCATTTATTTTTGAGAGAGAGAGAGAGAGGGAACATGAGCAGGGGAGGGGGAGTGAGAGAGGGAGACACAGAATCGAAAGCAGGCTCCAGGCTCCAACACAGTACAGAGCCTGACACAGGGCTCAAACCCACAAACTATGAGATCATGACCTGACCTGAAGTCTGACACTTAACCGACTAAGCCACCCAGGCACCTCTATAGATTCTTAATGTTAGAGAACAAACTATGGGTTGATGGAGGTGAAGTGGGTAAAGGATGGGCTAGATAGGTGATTGGTATTAAGGGATGAGCACTGGGTGTTCTATGTAAGTGATGAGTCACTAAATTCTACTCCTGAAACCAATATTGCACTGTATGTTAACTAGATTTAAATTTAAAAATCAATATTAATGCAAAAAAATATCAACGAGGGACAAAATATCAAAATTTTAAATAACGACAGGATTAGTAGATTAATTTTATCTACACACCAGGGTCCATCTAGTTAATGACATGCACACTGCAGTGTTCAGGGGTGAAGTGTCCTCATTTTGCAACTTATACCAAAATGTGTCAAAACGTAAAATGCATTGATGGTTGGGCAGACAGATAGACTGACAGATAATAATGCAAATAAAGCAAAATTATAAAATTTATAATTTTATAATTATTAAAATTATAATAAAATTTATAAAATTATAAAAATTGGGGAAGAAATTATTAGCAGTATTTTCCCAATCCCCTGCCCTAGTCAGACCCTCATCTCTGACCTTGACAATAACTACAGCCTCCTGGCTGATCTCCTTGCAGAAGGCAAGCTTTGCATGTCTAATCAGGGTTCCCAAATTTGACACCCCCTACAATGGAGTGGTGCCTGCACCTAGTCTGGATGAGAGGTGACTTCCCGAGCTGCCAGCACCCCTCTTCAGACCCCATGTGTCACACTAGAGTCTTTGCAGGTCCCTGCACACCTGTGCTACCTCCATACCTCTGTGTCATTGCTCATGCTGTACCAACTGCTTTATTCTCCCCTGAATGCCTCTTCTACTTTAAGATTCCTCCCAGAGCTTAAAACATGGTGGGTTGAACACAACATTTACCTCTGAAGCCTCCAGAAGCCCCAGTAAAATGCAGTAAAAAGCTTTTGTAAAAGACATAAATTCACAAGAAAAAAAAATAATCACAGGAGACAAGAGCCACCAAAGGTTTGAACTCAGCAAGTACACATAGCCAGGAGTCATCATGAGCCCTTTGTACCAGATATCTTTCTAAGCACTCTCCTTAGCCTTCAGAAAAACCATATGCAGTAGGTACTCTTACTGTCAATCCCCTTTTACAGCCATAGAAATGTTAAGTCACTTGAGCAAGGTTACACAGGCCATAGAGCCAGGATATAAGCCCAGGATGTCTGGCCCCACAGTCTATGCCATGACAACTGCATGTGGCATGAATGAGGCTGAAAAAAGGGGACTGTTTAAAGTCAGTATAACAAAGAGTCCAGATTCCCTGCTGTACTGGGTTAGGCAATGTTCCCCTGGAATGTCACTGTCTACCAGCAACCTTAGAATGTGGCGTTGTCTGGAAGTAGGGTCTTTGCAGATATAATTAGTTAAGAGGAGGTCACAGATATGAGCATGACAGCCAAGGACAGGCTTGCATTCAAGAGAATTAATGCAATGACAGGTATCCTTAAAAGAAGAGACAAAGAGACACACAGAGGGACGGCAGCTGTGTGAAGATGAAGGCAGAGTTTGGAGGGATGCTCCACCATAAGCCCAGGAAACCAGGACTGCCAGCAACCACCAGGAGGAAGCATGAAGCAGACTCTCCCTCAGAGTGTCTAGGAAGAACCACCCCACCCACACTTTGATCTCAGACTTTCAACCTCCCAAACTATGAGAGAATACAATTCTGTTGTTTGTGGTGCTTTGTTACAATGGCTATCTAGTCTATCCTGCAGAATACTGAGGGACTATTCTCTGCACACACTGAAATACTCTGGACTTGGGAGCCCTGGCAGAGAGGACAACAGACTATGGGACTGAATGCAAGAGGAACCAGGAGATTTTGATCACCCTCTGCCACCTGGCAATCACAGCACACTTCTACCTCCTGCACAGAAGACCAGAGAACTCCTTCTTGGGAAATGTAGCAGCCCTGAGGATATACTGATCCTGATATTTAGGGAGTCTCCAAGCCTCTCACTGACAAATCCCAGACACTCCCAGATATGAGCATGACAGCCAAGGACAGGCTGGCATTCAAGAGAAAGACCAAAACAAGAAGGGAAAGGACCTCAAAGGAACAGAAGCAATGCAGGGAAGGAAGGGAGATTTGGAAAATTATCACAGTAGCCTGAAAGCTGTGCTCACATAAAATCAAAGCAGACAGTAAAAAAGAACATTTGGAAATAAAAAATATAACAGAAGATGTAACATTCTGTAGAAAGGTAGGAAGATAAATTTAGGGAATTCACTTGGAAAGAAAAGACAAAGAGATGCAAAATGGGAGAGAAAATATAAGAAAACTAAAGAATCACTACACGAGTTCTATCATCAAACAAACAGGGGTTGCAGAGAAGAGAACAGAGAAAAATAAAAGAAATAATTCAAGACAACTCCCCAGAACTGAAGGGCAAAGAGTCTTGGGATTGAAAGGCCAATACATGAGACAGTCCAATATGGTAGACCCTAGCCACATGTGGCTACATTTTAACATAAATTTATTAAAATTAGATAAAATCAGAAATACAGTTCTTCAGTCACACCAGCCACATTTCAAGTGCTTACTAGCCCCATACTGGAGGCAACCATTTTGGACAATACAGATATAGGACATGTACATCATTGCAGAAAGTTCTCTTGGACAGCTCTGCCTAGAATAATGGATGAAAGCAGATCCATGAAGTCACACTGTCATGAACTTTCATAACACTATGGTCAAAAAGAAGATCCCCCGAGCTTCCAGAAATGGGGTGGGGGTGGAGTGTTACAAAAAACAAGTGACACACAAAGGCTCCGACATCAGAAGAGCATTAAACCTCTCAAAGCAACACCCTATGTGTTCAAGGGCAAGTGGTTACAGGTGAGGAAGGGGAAAAAAGACCCCATGTCTTCAAATTCAGGGAGAAAAATTCTGCCTACCTAGAATTCTATGTCTAAATCATCAATCAAGCATGAGAATAGGACAGATATATATTCAGACACACATTCTTTTTTTTATTTTTATTTTTATTTTTATTTTTTATTTTTTATTTTTTTACAAATAGTTTATTGTCAAATTAGTTTCCACATAACACCCAGTGCTCATCCCCACGAGTGCCCTCCTCCATGCCCATTTCCCCCTCCCACCTACATCCATCAGTCCTCAGTTTTTGTCAGCATTCAAGAGTCTCTCATGGTTTGCCTCTCTCCCTTTCCCCCACCATTTCCCCCTTCTTCTCCCCCTTGTTCCTCAGTTAAGTTCCTCCTAATCCTCCTATACGTGCAAACATTATGATATTTGTCCTTCTCTGCCTGACTTATTTCACTCAGCATAACACCCTCAAGGTCCATCCATGTTGCTACACATGGCCAGATTTCATTTTTTCTCATTTCCATGTAGTATTCCATGGTATAGATAAACCACATCTTGATCCATTCGTCCGTTGATGGACACTTAGGCTCTTTCCATGTTTTGGCTATTGTGGAGAGTGCTGCTGTGAACATTGGGGTACATGTGCTCCTATGCATCAGCATTTCTGTATCCCTTGGGTAGATTCCTAGCAGTGCTATTGCTGGGTCATAGGGGAGTTCTATTGTTAGTTTCCTAAGGAACCTCCACACTGTTTTCCAGAGGGGCTGTACCAGTTTACATTCCCACCAACAGTGTAGGAGGGTGCCCGTTTCTCCACATCCTCGCCAGCATCTAGAGTTCTCTGATTTGCTCATTTTAGCCACTCTGACTGGCGTGAGGTGGTATCACATTGTGGCTTTGATTTGTATTTCCCTGATGAGGAGGGATGCTGAGCATCGTTTCATGCAGACACACACATTCTTAAAAAAAAAAAATTATTCCTCTGCATCATTCTGAAAGCTACAAGGATACGGTCCCTGCTAAAATGAGGGAGAAAACCAAAAAAAAGAGAAGCCACAACAGCACAGGATGCCCAGGATGATGGACATTCAGAAGTTGCAGGGAGCAAGCAGACTGGAACAAAGCAAGGAGAGAGCCTCAGAGGGCTTGACCATGCAGACGCAGTGACACGTCTGGTGGAAAATGATGGTGGGACATAGAAAAATCAAATTTTATAAAAAGGAATTGTTGATTCCAAGTAAAATTAAGAGCTGTCAAGAGCAAAAACAGGAGCATAGACATGTATGTGGCTCAAATGTGAATAGTAAGTACTTAAATTATATTGATGCAGCACTGAATAGGAATCAAGTTCCCATTCCTGTTTTGGGAAGGTGGAAAGTGCATATGAAGCAGGAGGAAATTAGCAACCTGAAATCTCAGCTTCCAAATAATCAAGAAGTAGCAGTATGAGCATGTCATGTAATGACATGGTAATCAATACCAGAAGAAATCACTAAACTGGTTGAAAGTGGACTCTGGAGGGAAAAATGGGAGTGGAGAGCATCGTTAGTTTTGCTTTAAGCTGTATAGACCTGTTCAACTTTTTAAAGCATGGACATCTATACATTTGATTTTTAAAGGCCTCCCACCAGGGTGCCTGGGTGGCTCAGTTGGCTGAGCATCCAGCTTTGGCTCAGGTCATGATCTCACAGTTCGTGAGTTTGAGCCCTACATTGGGCTCGCTGCTGTCAACACAGAGCCCACTTCAGATCTTCTGGCCCCCTTTCTCTCTGCCCTTGCCCCGCTTGTGCTGTCTCTCTCTCAAAAATAAATAAAACATTTAAAGAAAGAAAGAAATAAAAACCTCACATTCTGTATCAGCTCCTCCCAACCCCCTTCGGGAATAAGCACACCTTCTCTATGCTCCCAAAGCACTGGGGATGACCTCCTGCTACTCTGAATCATTTTGTTCATAGGTCTGACTTCTTCCCACCAGGAGCATCTCTTGCATGATCCAGAGTGGTGCCTAGGAAATGTTTGTGGCTCGGAACAAAATCCAGAAAAAGATCCTTCCTGCTGAGCTTCTAGGCATGTTTGAAGTTCAGATGAAGTTCCCGATAAGAGGTGTTGAGAAATCCTGAAATAACCAAAGAACAAGAGGTACTGGTAGAGTCCATATGCTGTTTCCGATATGTGTTTCCCAGACAGCCTCAAGATATTTTACTGAAGGCCAACTGTGTGCTCAGCAGTGTGTAGGACTTGAGAGGATAGTGGTGGGGCCAACACTAGCCTCAAAGCCATACCTGCCTTTTGGGGCTTCAGCCCAGCAGTCAGACTAATGAGCTTCTCTGGAAATAGTTCAGCATAATGAGTGATGTGACAGGTCTGGAAGGGTTTGCCTTTTCTACTCTCTCATTACAGATATCATTAACCTTTCTGAGCTTCAGTTTCCTCAGAGAGCTCTTAGGAGGATTAAATGAGATAGCCATAAAATTAAAGCCTTGGACTCCAACAGTGACGCTCTTTCCACCTATCTAATTCTTTCATCTTTGTTAATCAATCAACTGTGTTATGGTATCATTTGCAGATATGAGAGACACAGTGCTATTGAAAATGCACAGATGCTCAAAGAAAACATACCTTTTTAACTTTTCAAAATGAGATCATAGTCCTCCTCACTGCCCTTTTTCTCCTCCTCCCAGAATGAGCTCAGGATGTTTGGGGGTATGACTTCTGGACTGGGGAAATAAGCCTTAGAACCTCTCTCAACCCTGGGCCTTACAGGGTTGTGTTTCCCAAACAGTTCTATAGAGGGTCCTTGATGCTCTGAAACTGTGTCCAAGGTTCTATCAGGCCTGGGAGACCTGCTGACCTGGGCCCTTCTCACTGGCACCCAGGACCTGGCACCACTCTCTACGCAGCTTTGATGAGAGTGCACATCCACTGCTGCAGAGCCCCAGCCCTCCTGTGACAGCCATGTGCAGGCCCTCAGGCTCTCTCCACAGATCCTGGTATAGACTGAATTGTGACCTCTCCAAATCTGTATGTTGAAGTTCTAATTCCTAGCAATTCAAAACATAACTGCAGTTGGAAATGTTGTTTTTAGGAAGGCAAAGGATTAAATGTGGTCACTACTATGGGCCCTAATTCAACATGACTGGTGCCCTTATAGGAAGAGGAGATCAGGACACAGACATCTACAGAAGGAAGACCACGTGAAGCCACAGGGAGAGGATGGCCATCTGAAAGCCATGGAGAGAAGTGCAGAAGGAACCAATCTTGCTGACCGCTTGATCATGGACTTCCAGGTTCCAGAACTGTAAGAGAATTTGTCTTTGAAGCTCCCCAGTCTGTGGCACTTTGTTACAATAGCCTAGCAAACTTCATGCAGATCCATTCTCTCAGGGGGACATCTGGGGCCCTGTCACCATACTTTGAGCAGAGGTGGCTAGGGGCAAGAAGGGAAGCCATGGTTTCTACAAACCATGCTCTGCTTACTTGAGATATTCCTGTACATCCCTGGGCTCACCCTGGATAGCAGCCTTCTCCCATGCCTAGATGCCTAAATGAGAAGTGTCAATATCTTACCTTCCCTTCAGCCTGGATGACCCTCCCTCTACGGTGAAGCCACAGGGTGGAGCCAAGTTAACCTCAGCCCTGATCACAGAGATCTGCAAGGTCCTGAGCAAAACACAAGTCTGAGGCCCAACTTACAATTCCCATAAGGTCCAAACCCCAATATCATCTTGGAAGATGACATAAAGGGGGAGGAAATCACTAAGACTGAACTAAAAGGGTTCAGGTTACTCAAACAAACCTGAGAAGCTGCTAAATAAACACATTAAAGCATGAAGTGGACAATTCAGTTCCCACATCTGGCCTCTAGTACCAGCTTTCCTGGGATTTTACTACCTCTCATAAAGAGCCCCTAGGGCACCCAAACAGGTCAGACCTGAGTCTCCCAAAGCACAGCAGGTATGTATGGATCAGGTCAGAAGGAAAACCAGTGTGAGTAATGGCAAAGTGCTCAAGCCAGAACTCCTTGATCTCTTTCTCTCTCTCCCCCACCTCTGTCCATCCTCAAGGACTGTCCACTTCTCCCACAGAATGCATCTCCTACCCACCACCACTGCCATTGTCCTGGCCATGCTGCCATCATTTTTCTCATGAATACCTAGCCCCCCACTCCTACTCTGTCCCCTCTCAGCCAGCCTCCAGGCTGACACCACAGGGAAAGCACATTGTCTCACTCCCCACAGACTCTCTGGTAAGTCCCACACACACTTAATAGAAGTCAGACACCTGCCATTGGTCCCTGAGGTTCCTGCCCACCCTTCCAGCCTTGTCTCCTTTCACTATGTGCCTCACTCTTGGCCCTTCAGCCACATGGGTCTTGTCATTGTCAGATGAAGCCAAGCCCTTTCCTGCCTACTTGTTTCTGCCACCTGAAATACTCTTCTTCTGCCCACTCATGGGACCTAATTCTTCATGTTTAAAGTTAAAATATCATTTCCTGGGGCTCTTGGGTGGCTCAGTGGGTTAAGTGTCCGACTTCGGCTCAAGTCATGATCTCACAGCTTGTGGGTTCAGGCCCTGCATCTGGCTCTGTGCTGACTGCCAGCTTAGAGCCTGGAGCCTGTTTCAGATTCTGTATCTCCCTCTCTCTCTGACCCTCCATTGCTCATGCTCTCTCTCTCTCTCTCTCTCAGAAATAAATAAAACATTAAAAAATAAAATAAAATATCATCTCCTCAGAGAGGCCCTCCCTGACCCTCCAGGCTAATCAGATAATCAGCTGCAATCTTGGCACCACGGTGCTACATTTGTTTCCTTCTTGGCACTTAAGCAACATCTAATTGCTATATCTGCCTTCTTATTGGCTGTCTCTCTCCTCACTGGGATGTGACCCTATGAGGAGGGCAGGAACCTTGACTGTTGTTCACCCTCGTATCCTCAACACTGAAATAATGTCTGGCACAGTGCAGAAGTTCAACAGATACTGGTTGAATACATCAAAATTCTGGAGTGCTGTGGAACATAACACAAGATACTCCAGATGGCTCCAAGCTCCCTTCGTAGAACATATTGCTTCTGAGAGTGACTGATGCCCAGCATCGCCAATTTTCCTCTGAGGGCATTTCCTCCTTTCACCCCGAGTGAGGGAGCTGTTCAGCTGTCCCCGAAGTTTTGTGTCTCTGCAGGAAATGGAACCATTTTTCTGCTGATGCAGCACCCATTACTCCCTTAGGAGAACAACTTAATAGAGGGTGAAAAGTCTGGAGCATTCAAAAACAGAACCACTGTGCCTGAAACTAATGTGACCCTTCTTGGGACCTTCCCCTCCCCTCATAGTGAAGAAACTGCCTGCCCCATGTTACACAGCTGGTCTGTGTTGGAGTGCATTTCAAAGCCAGGCCATTGAACACAGCAAGTACTCTGAACTACACTGTCATCTGCATGAAGATGTTCCTTGTGACATGACAGCAAAAATCTGAACACAAGGCTCTTTTTCAACTTGGTGTCAACTGTTGCAGAAAAAAAACTTGAAATTAAGTTTGGGGGCCTGCTGACCCCCTGACTATTACTTTTCCCTTCTCAATTCTTGACCCTCTTTCAGGCTTCTTTTCCTTCCTCAGATAAACTTGGGCCTGTGCTGCCCAATACGGCAGGCACTGGGTTATTGAACCTCTGGACTGAGATTTGCTATAAAACATTTTATGAATTTAATAGATCTTGAAGATTTAGTATTTAAAAAGTAATAAATTTAATTATTAATTTTTATATTAATTACATGTTGAAAATGATAGTCTTTGGAATATATTGCATTACATAATGTATACTATTAAAATCAATTTCATTTCTTCCTTTTTATGTTTAATACAGTTACCAGAAAAAATTTTTTTAATTTATTTATTTAGTTACCAGAAAATTTTAAATGCATATGTGACTTGCATCACATTCCTATTGGACACTCTGTAGACTCTCCTGCTTGCTGAGGGCATCACTTTGATTTGCAAAGGGCCAGGTTTAAGCTGTCATAGCCAAAGAATCCTTTATAAGGAAAAGTAGGGTAGCTGTGGCCAGAGACAAAATTATCCTCAACAAACCAAAGGGTGAAATGTTGGGTCAAGACTGCAAACCCCTTTGATGTAATATATTTTCCTCAACCCTGAAACACTAATATAATCTAGTAGGGAGAAAGAATAGGGGTTCCTAGTAGAAAGAGAAGAGAAAAATGACATTACTTTCCAGAGAGGCCTCTTTCTTTCACAAATAAGAAAAATCCAATATAAATGGGTGTAAACAGAAAAAGGAATTCTCTGGCTCTAGTAACCATGTTGGCTTCACTCACCAATATTTTCCCCCTGACAGTGCAAGGTAGCCAGCAGCAGTTCAAAACTTACATCCTCATAGTTAGTAATCCCAAAATAAATATACTCTCATTGGTCTGAATCAGGCACATGCTCACCCCTAAACCAGTCATTCTGACTCTGACTGGCCTGCCCACTCCAGAGCAGAAAAATCAAGTCAATCTATTGATAAGAAATGAACTTGGAGTAGGGAAGGGGTGCTCCCCTTTTATTCTCCTAAAAGAAAAGGGAGGCAAGATCAGTAGACGTGGGCACACAGAGCCTCTCTCTTTCAATACTATGAGAGGACGTGAATCTTCTTCATACATGGTCCCCAGCACACAAAGAGAAAGGGGGTAGTTTCTTACAAATTGCAATGAACAGAGATATGCTTAGCTCGCCCTAGGTAATGGTAGTTCATTTCAAGGATATGTGGAAATGTGAAGAGACACAGAATATCAATTATATTGGAAAGGATGTGTCTGGATTCAAGTAATAGACAAATAATAGTAACAAAGACATTTAATTATCTCCCATAAAAAGGATTCTGGAAGTATGTAGTGCCAGGATTGGTACAACGCAGTCATTCATGACAAAGCTCCCTTAATCTTTCAACTCTGTCATCCTCAGAGTACCTCCTCTCATGGCTGCAAAATGGCTGCTGCAGCTCTGAGCATCACATCTTTACATAAATATGGGAAAACATAGGAAAAGAAGGTGGCAATAAAAGGAATTCTCTCTTTACACACATCCCTCTTGTCATGGAGGAAAATGTTTCCTAGAAGCCCCTAGAAGATTTCTCTTTATGTCTCATTGGCTAGAACTGCATCATACATCCACCTCTATACCAATTACTGGCAAAGGGGACGATGGTTACATTTGGTTTTCACCAGGGATGATCCATTCCCTATTGACTTTGCCACTTGAGTAAAATTTATGTCATTTTAAGCCAACAACTTATGGTAATTTGCTATAGCAGCCCTAAGGCACTAATACTAGCATCATCCCTAGCCTTCTGTGGCCAAAAAAAAAGGGAGGTGGGTGGATGGGCATAAGGCTCATTTCCAGAGGGAATCTTCTGAACTTCCTGCCAGAGTAAGGTCATCAGGCATCCATAGTTCTTAAAAGAGAAGCATGCTTGTCATCTCAGGAAGTGCCAGCTCATTACAAAAGAGCTCCAGAAAAAAATGGGAGAAACCAAGGTGAGGTAAGTGGCATGAATCACAAATTATAATATCAAAACAGGAAAAGAAGAGGGAAGGCAGAGGAAGAGAAAGTCCCTGAACAGCATGAGGAATGTGGGACATTCAAGGAAGGAAGAAGCCACACATAAAAATTTTCCTCAAGCACCTGCTCTTGCCTAACACAGACCTGGGAACTTTCAGGTACCATAATCATAGGAAAAAGTCTTTCTTATAAGAATTCAAATGCAGCAATTTCTTACTTGACACATTCCCAAAGGCAAGGGAATCAAGAGCAAAAATGAACTATTGGGACCTCATCCAGATTAAAAGTTCTGCACGGCAAAGGAAACAATCCATAAAACTAATAGGCAACCAACAGAATGGGAAAAGATAGTTGCCAATGACATATCAGATAAAGGGCTAGTATCCAAAATCTATAAGGAACTCACCAAACTCCACACCCGAGAAACAAACAACCCAGTGAAGAAATGGGCAGAAGATATGAACAGACACTTCTCCAAAGAGGACATCCAGATGGCCAACAGACACATGAAACGATGCTCAGCATCCCTCCTCATCAGGGAAATACAAATCAAAACCACACTGAGATACCACCTCA
>NW_024080652.1:6640005-6653885 GCF_003009895.1 Hyaena hyaena | reverse complement strand
GACTCCCTCTCTCTCTGACCCTCCCCTGCTCACGCTGTCTCTCTCTCTCCTAGAAATAAATAAAACATTAAAAAAATTTAAAAAAAAAAAGAATATGCTGCCTAGAGAAGGACTGATACCATATGTTTTCACTTATAAGTGGAATAGGAGAAACTTAACAGAGGACCATGGGGGAGGGGAAGGGGAAAAATAGTTGGGGAGAGGGAGGAAGGCAAACCATGAGAGACTCTTGAATACTGAGAACAAACTAAGGACTGATGGGGGTGGGAGAGAGGGAAAGGGGGGTGATGGACATGGAGGAGGACACATGTTCTGATGAGCACTAGGTTATATGGAAACCAACTTAACAATAAACTATAAAAAAGAAAAAGAAAAAAGAATACGCTGCCTAATATAAGGGTCTTTGTATCCCTGGGCACTCTGGGCCATACCAGATAGTTTATGCCAACAATGTGAATTATGGTAGAGGCCTTGGGCCATGCTGTATCAGTTTGACCTTTGGAGGTGCTGTAAACAGAATAACTAAGGTCAGCCACATGAGCAATCCACACTTAGACTAACCCTCAATAAAAACCCTAGGCAGCAAGTCTCAAGTGAGCTTTGCTTGTTGGCAACACATCATACATGCTCTCACACATCATTGCTAGGAAGATTCAGGGCCGGCTGTCCAATTCCATTGGGAGGACAACTAAATTTTGTATCTTATGTGCTTTTTATCTTTGCTGATTTCAATCTGTATCTTTTTGCTAGAGCAAACCATAACCATGAGTATAAAAGCTTTACTGAGTTCTGTGAGTTCTTCTAGCAAATCACTATACTTGAATGTAGTCTTCAGGACACCTAACTTAGAGATAAATGAGAGAAGACTATCCCATACAAAGAGAATCGCTTGTGCAAAAGCCTTGAGGTGGGAATGCAAATGAGATTTAGACGAAGAACAAACAAAGGATCTGCCAAGAGTCACACACTGATGTGGAGAAAGAACTGAACCCAGAGCTTAGATCTGCTGACCGTCACTCACAGGATTTTCCCTGAAGCAGCCTGGAATGGTAGAAATGGGACAGGCTTAGAAGTCACACATATAGTTTCAAATCCTGGTTCTACCTATATTGGCTATGTGACCCTGAGGAATCTGTTCAACCTCTATGAACCTCAGCATCCTCATCTCCAAAAAGGATTTGATGCATATTTCATGGCTTATGCAAAAAGTAAATGAGATAATGCATGTAAAATCCCTGGAATATGAGGGCTCTTAGTTTAAATTTTCCCCAGAGGTAGACCCTGAGGCAAATATTTGGATATAAATAGCTAATTTGGGGAGTGACACTAGGATGTACTCTGGAAAGATGGAGAAGTGACACAAGGAAGGTAGGAATGTGAATTGGTGTATGTTCATGAGCAGGTTGCCGCTGTAGAAAAGTGGAGTTCAGTCCTCCAGAGGACCTTTTGCTGACTATGCAGGATGTGCCTCAGAACTGTGTTGAGGGTAAGGGAAGCTAGGATGTCTTCTCACCTCTTATTTGTGAAGGAGTGCTGCTTTGGGCATTAACTGCCTCGCACTTCCTGCTTGTCCCTTAGTAAGTCAAGCACATGAGGGTATCCTCAGTCCCTGAGACACAAGCAGCATGGAAACTGTCTTCAGGAATATGTGTCATACACCAAAAGCATCTACTCCAATACAAATAACTGAATCTTGGTTTTCCTTCTCCTTTCTGCTTTTTGCCTAGAGCATATACCCCCAAAGATCTCAGAAGAATGAAATTAATAGCTAACAGGCTGGAAACCTTGACAGAAGTAAAATTGTTTTTATTTTTCCATCATCAAGTACTATGCCTAGCAAGAGAACTTAGGAAGACATTGCAAATCCATGGATGACAGTGAGAGCCTTTTTATGCTCAGCCATTCACTCCTGGTCTTCTGATTGCTAATGCTGCCCTTACTTCCTGCTCCAGAGCCTTCTACAAGCCACTCTCATGGGTTTGAAAGTCTCTCCATGAATTCCAGCATATTTATGGAAGGCAAAGTCCTCACAGGGAGACAATACACAGAATTGCTGGCTTGAAACAGAGGACATATCTAAAGGATGAAAGATGCAGGGGAAGGAAGTAGGCAGCAGCTTGAGTGAGCACTCCAAGATCAGCCAAAGGGTCATGTCTGACCTCCTGGAACATCTCTTTTCAAGCAGGGGCTACCTATGGAGGTGGAAAACAGATATCAGAAGACAACAATGCCAAGTGAACAAGGCCCAGGCCTCCCATGAGCTTCACCCAGAACAGCTTTTTTAAACTGCAGCTTAGCATTCCTTCCGCCAATGTAGTCACAGAAGGCCATAGAAGGTCTCTGAGTCACAGAGTGACCTACAAACAGTCACTGGAGAAGTCAGAGAATGGAAAGCAGAAGACATCCAGATAAGACCAGACATGATATTATGGAGGAAACTAAGGGACAACTGAAACAGTGTGGTTGGGGAAAAGTCATAGAAGTCTGGATCTGAGGGTCTCACTTGAATCTGTCATTCTGTCAATCTGTCAATCTTCATTTGGCCATGGGCAAGACCCTTCCACTCTCAACTCTATGTCCACCACATAAGGAGGTTGTACTGTAGGTCTTATTGCCCAGGTAGGATTCTATGAGCTAAGTTCTAAATTTCCAAGGTTACAGAAACAGAAGATAGAGATAAAAGGCAGGAGTGGTGACTGAGATCAAAAGCCAGATAGAATATGTTGCAACTAAATCAAGTCACCAATTGCCTCACATATCTAATGTTTTCCCACAGCAATGCTTTGCTGGCATAATCCTTGTTGAATATTAAACAATGACCTCAATGTGGCACATAAACTTTAGGAAGTTCAGATTATAATCAGACCAGCTCAGTCAGGTTGAGAATATGAACTTCAACTCACCCCAGAAACACACTATTATGAAACAGCTCTAGTGCCTGCCACTCAAAGTCAAGATTTCTCATACAGTTTCAATTCTCTCAGAATATATACATTAAAGTAGAACCTAAGGCTGTTACATGTATGCCCACAAATTGCATCCACCAATAAAAAAAAGCCCTATGGAAGCTGACTAAAACATAATAGATTTAGAACCATTAAATTACCTGGGGGATTGGGAGACTTTAATCAATAAACCCCAACGCGGGTAAAGTTACTTTTGCAATGACAGAAGCCAAAATTTTTCAAATACTTCTTAAGAAGGAGACTGAAACTGTCTAAATTTCCCTTAGTACTCATAGGCTGGTAGAAATGTATTCCTTCCTCCCTCCCTCCTTCCTTCCTTCCTTCCTCTCTCTCTCTCTCACTCTCTTTCTTTCTTTCACTACACAGTAACTCAAAAACCATACAAACTATATAGTTATCCAGTAAAGATAAATATATGAACAAATATAAAAACATATATCATTGTAATTTTGGTTTGTAACTCCACCTTTTACTGCATTATAGGATTTAAAAGACAAAAGCATAAAAAACAACTATAAATCTACATTAATGGGTACACCACATATAAAGATGTAATTTACAATCAATAACATAAAATGGGGGGGCAGGTGTTGCAGAGCTGTAAAAGAGTAGAGTTCATTTTATGTAATTGAAGTTAAGTTTAAAATAGATTTTTGTAACTTTAGGATATTTTATGTAATCTACAGGACAACCACAAAGAAAATATCTATAGAATTTATACAAAAGCAAATGAGAAGGGAATCAAAACCTGTTACTATAAAAAGCCAACCAAGGGTGCCTGGGTGGCTCAGTTGGATAAGTGTCAGACTCAGGCTCAGGTCATGATTTCACGGTTTGTAAGTTTGAGCCTGGCATCAGATTCTGTGTCTTCTTCTCTGCCCCTCCCCTGCTCTCTCTCTTTCTCTCTCTCTCTCAAAAATAAATAAACATTTAAAATTTATTTTTTAAAAAAGCCAACCAAACGAGGGGCGCCTGGGTGGCTTAGTCGGTTAGGCGTCCGACTTTCGCTTAGGTCATGATCTCGCGGTTCGTGGGTTCGGGCCCCGCGTCGGGCTCTGTGCTGACTGCCAGCTCAGAGCCTGGAGCCTGTTTCAGTCTGTGACTCCCTCCCTCCTCTGCTCATGCTGTCTCTCTCTCTCCTAGAAATAAATAAAAACCTTAAAAAAAAAAAAAAAAAAAACAACCAAACGCAAAGGGCAGTAATACAGAAGGAAATGAGAAACAATAGGCTATATGACATACAGAAACAAATATCAAAATGATAATAGCAACTCCTTCCCTATCATTAATTACTTTAAATATAAAGTACCCAATCAAAAGACAGAGATTGTCAGAATCCAACTATATTGTGTCTATAAGAGATTTGCTTTATTTTTTTTAAGTTTATTTGTTTTTTTAAAATAATCTCTACACCCAACGTGGGGTTCAAACACATGACTCCAAGATCAAGAGTCACATGTTCTTTTTTAATGTTTTATTTATTTCTGAGAGAGAGGGAGAGAAAGAGAGAGCGTGAGCAGGGGAGGGTCAGAGAGAGGGAGAGATACAGAATCTGAAACAGGTTCCCGCCTCTGAGCTAGCTGTCAGCACAGAGCTCAATGCGGGCTAGAACTCATGAACCGTGAGATCATGACCTGAGCTGAAGTCAGACGCTTAACCAACTGAGCCACCCAAGCACCCCTAGAGTTACATGTTCTACTAACTGAGGCATCCAGGCACCCCAAGAGATTCACTTTATATCTAATTACATGCGCAGGTTGAAAGTTAAAGGATGGAAAAAGATATTCCATTAAATTGAAAACCAAAAGAGAACAGGCATGGCTATCCTAATATCAGACAAAATAGACTTCAATTCAAAAACTGCAGACTCCCTATAGCTTTCTTAGTTGAGAATCTCATAGTGTTCATTGGCACAGACCCCAGTGACCTGCCTTGAAAAGGACACAGGAAACTTTTGACATGTGGTAATGCCATTGCAACTAAAGAACTCCTTCTCACCAAAAAAGGGAGATGCTGCTGCACATCACCCAGAAGGAGCTGCTGTTATGCCACCCTAGGGACAAGGGCTGCCAGCCTCCTTTAACCTTGTGCATGTCCCAGACTCCAGATCCATGGCTACCCTGCCTGTACCAACACTTCAGGCCCAGAATCCATAGCTTCTCTGTGTGTGCTCTCACTCAAACCCATGGATCCATGGCTATTCCATATGCATCCATGTCCCAGGTATCAGAGTCATCACTGCCATGGGCCAGCCAGCACCCTAGACTCCAGAGCCACTATTGCTCCATGTTCTAGACCCTGTCTCTGTCACCACGTGGTATGCACTCACATCTGATGCAACAGAGCCATTGTCATTGTGGGCTAGCCAGTGCCTAGGACTCCATAGCCACTGTTGTCCTATGAGCACCTGTACTCCAGACTCTGAGTCTGTTGCTGCTCTGCAAGTGCCAGCACCTGATCAACAGAGCCATCACCACTGTGGACTATCCAATGTCCCTAAACCTGGAGCCACTGTCTTCATGCACTCCAGTCTGCTGTTCCATGGTAGCCACGTGGTCATCCACACCAATCTCACCACTACTTCAAGGGAACTCAGAAGTTGGATACAGTGCCAAGAGAGATCCTCCCAGCAATAATAACCCCTGTAAGAGAAAAAAGAGATCAGGAGGTTCCCAGTAGTTGAAGACCCCAATAACTACTGTAGACACTCACATCCTTGACCACTGAGGACCTCAGCTAATGGAGCTGCACAAAGACAATACTGCTGGGCCTTCCGTGGGGCTGGAATTGCCAATATCCTGCCCAGCAAGCATCCTTGCATCCACCCACAGGTGAAGGTATTCCCCCATCAAAACCAGTCTGTAAAATCTGGAAGAGGTGACTGCTCTATCAAATGCACAAACATCAATGCAAGGCTACGAGAAAACAAACAAACAAAAAGGAACACAATTTTACAGTAACTGACTGCAAAGAAACTGATATCTATGAATTGCCAAAGAACTTAAAATAATTTCTAGCATGTTACAAAAGAATACAGGTAGATAACTCAACAAAGCCTAGAAAACAGTACATGATTAAAATGAGAAGTTCAGCAGAAACAAATCATTTTAAAGAAAACAAAAACAAATGGAAATCCTCAAGATAAAGAATACAATGACTAAAATGAAAACTGAAAAGGAGAGAGCATCAACAGCAGACATATCAAGCAGAAGAAAGAATCTGTGAACTCAAAAACAGACCATTTGAAATTATTCAGCTAGAGGAGTAAAAAAAAAAAAAAAAGAATGGAAAAGAGTGAAGAAAGCCTACAGAAATTATGAGACACCACTAAGCAAAAACAATATTCACATTATGGGAGTCCCAGAAGACAACAGAGACAAAGGGCAGAAATCTTATTTAAAGATATAACAGCTGAGGGGCACCTATGTGGCTTGGTTGGTTAATTATCTGGCTCTTGATTTCAGCTCAGGTCATGATCTCAAGGTTGTGAGATCAAGCTTCACATCAGATTCAGTCCTGACAGCACAAAGCCTGCTTGGGAGATTCTCTCTCTCTTTTTTCCCCTCCTCTGCTCACACTCTCTCAAAGAATAAATAAACTTTAAAAAGTACAACATGGAAAGAAGGGAGGAAGGAAGGAGTGGCAAACAGCTGAAAACTTCCCAAATCCAGGGGAAAATAGAGATATCCAGGTATATGAAGCTCATAGGTCCCTAACAGATTCAACCCAGAGGACTTCACTGAGACACAATATAATAAAACAGCCAAAAATCAAAAACAAATAATTTTGAGAGCAGCAAGGGAAAAAAAGCTCATCTCATACAAGGGAACTTCCATAGGACTATCAGTGGCTTTCTCAGCAGAAATCTTGTAGACAAAAAGAGAGTGGAATAATATATAGTGCTAAAAATTTTTTAAAAATTGGCAACCAATGGGGTGCCTAGGTGGCTCAGTCAGTTGAGCGTCTGGCTTCAGCTCAGGTCATGATCTCATGGCTCACGGGTTCAAGCCCCACATCGGGCACTGTGCTGACAGCTCAGAGCCTGGAGCCTGCTCCGGATTCTGTGTCTCCCTCTCTCTCTGCCCCTCCCCTGCTCTTCCTCCTCCTCCTCCTCCTCCTCCTCTCTCTCTCTCTCTCAAAAATAAATAAACATTTTAAAAAATTGTCAACCAGGGGCGCCTGGGTGGCTTAGTCGGTTAAGCGTCCGACTTTCGCTTAGGTCATGATCTCGCGGTTCGTGGGTTCGAGCCCCGCGTCGGGCTCTGTGCTGACTGCCAGCTCAGAGCCTGGAGCCTGTTTCGGAATCTGTGTCTCCCTCTCTCTCTGACCCTCCCCTCCTCATGCTGTCTCTCTCTCTCTCTCCTAGAAATAAATAAAACATTAAAAAAAATTGTCAACCAAAAATACTTTACCTGGCAAAGCTGTCCTTAGGAAAAGAAGAAAATAGGGGCACCTGGATGGCTCAGTCAGTTAAGCATCCGACTTCAGCTCAAGTCATGATCTCGTGGTTCGTGGGTTTGAGCCCCACATTGGCCTCTGTGCTGACAGCTAGCTCAGAGCCTGGAGCCTATTTCAGATTCTCTGTATCTCCTTCTCTCACTGAACCTCCCGTGCTCACGCTGTCTCTCTCTCTCTCTCTTTCTCTCTCTCACTCTCTCTCAGAAATAAATAAAACATTAAAAACTTTTAAAAAAGGAAAAGAAGAAAATATAAAGACTTTCTCAGATAAACAAAAGCTGAGGGAGTTCATCACCACTAGACGCGCCTTAGAAAAATGCTAAAGAGAGTTCTTCAAGCTGAAATGAAAGGATGTTAATTAGTAACAGGAAAACATATGAAGGTTTAAACTCACTGTTAAAGGAAAGTATATTCAGAATACAGTAATACTGGAATAGTGTGTGAAATTCACTCTAACACAAAAGTTAAAAAACAAAGTATTAAAAAGAAGTATAGCTACAATAATTTGTTGATTGATACACAATATAATAATATGGAAATTGTGATATAAAAACAAAATACAGGGGAAAGAGGAGTAAAAGAGTAGTTTTTATATGTAATAAAAGTTAAGTTGTTAGCAGCTTAAAATAGACCCTTATAACTATAAGGTGTTTATATAAGCCTCGTGGTAACTACAAAGCAAAAACCTATAATAGATACACAAAAGAAAAAAGAAAGAAATTAAAACATACCACTAGAGAAAATCATCAAATCACAAATGAAGACAGCAAGAAGGAATAAAGACCCAGAAAACAGTCAACAAAATGACAATACTAAGTCTTTCCTATTAATAATTACTTTAAATATAAATGGATTATGTTTTCCAATCAAAAGACACAGAGGTTGAATGGAATAAAAAATAAGACACTGTCTTCTCCCCTCTAAAAAATAAGGCCCAATATATGCTGCCTACAAGAGACTTCTTTCAGCTTTAAGAACATTCATAGGCTCAAAGTAAAGGAATGGGAAAATATATTCCATGTAAATGGAACCAGAAATAGCAAAGGTATCTATATATAGATGAAACATGGGTGCCTGGGTGGCTCAGTCGGTTAAGCGTCCAACTTCAGCTCAGGCCATGATCTCATGGTTTGTGGGTTCGAGCTCTGCGTCGGGCTCTGTGCTGACAGCTAGCTCAGAGCCTGGAGCCTGCTTCAGATTCTGTATCTTCCTCTCTTTCTGACCCTCCCCTGGTCAAGCTGTCTCTCTCTGCCTCAGAAATAAATTTAAAAAAAACATTAAAAATTTTTAAAAAAAGAAACACACTAAGTCAAAAATGGTAATAATAGGGGTGCCTGGATGGATCAATTGGTGAGGCATCAGACTCGATCTCAGGTCTTGACCTCAGGGTCGTGAATTCAGACCCTACGTTGGGCTCCACAGTGGGCGTGGAGCCTATGAATGAATGAATGAATGAATAAATAAATAAATAAAGTAATAATAAACAAAAAAGGTCATTATATAATGCTAAAAGGTCAATTTATCAAGAAGATATATAACTAAAACTATACATATACCCAACATCAGGACACCTAAATATATTAAGCAAATATTAACAAATATGAAAGCAGAAACAAGAAAAATAATAGAAAGGGACTTCAAAACCTCACTTTAAACAATGGATAGGTCATCCAAGCAGAAAATCAATAAGGAAATATTGGACATGAATTAGACTTTAGACCAAATGACCAAACACACATGTACAGAACATTCCATTCAATAGCAGTAGAATCAATACTCTTCTCAAGTGCACACAGAACATTCTCCAGAATAGATCATATGTTAGAACACAAAACAAATCTTAACCAACCTAAGAATATTGAAGTAATATCAAGCATCTTTTACAACCACAATATGAAAGTAGAAGCCAATAATAGAAGGAAACCTAGAAAATTCACATATGTACGCAAATTAAACAACACATTCCTAAACAATCAATACATCAAAGAATAAATCATAAAGGAAATTAAAAAATATCTTAGAAAATGTAAATGTAAACACAGCATACAAAAACTTTTGGGATGCGGGGCACCTGGATGGCTCAGTCGGTTAAGCATGCAACTTCGGCTCAGATCATGATCTCGTGGTTCATGGGTTTGAGCCCTGCGTTGGGCTCTGTGCTGACAGCCAGCTCAGAGCCTGAAGCCTGTTTCAGATTCTGGGTCTCCCTCTCTCCCTGACTCTCCCTTGCTCATGCTGTCTTTCTCTCTCTCAGAAATAAATAAAATAAAAATAAAAAACTTAACGGGATGCTTCAAAAGCAGCAGTAAGAGGGAAGTTTATAGCAATGTGTCTACATGAAGAAAGAATATCACAAATAAACCTAAATTTATACCTCAAAAAAGTAGAGAAAAAAAACAACAACAACAAACTAAGCCCAAAGTGGGCAGAATGAAGGAAATAACATGACCAAAGCAAAAATAAATGATATAGAGACTAAAAGGAGAACAGAAAAAAGCAACAAAGCGCTGGTTTTTTTTTAAAAGATAAACAAAATTGATAAACCTTTACCAAGACTAAGAGAAAAGAAAAAAGCCTCAAAGAAATAAAATCATAAATGAAGGGGGAGACATCACAACCAATATCACAGAAATGCAAATGTTCATAAAAGACTACTATAGTTGTTATACACTAACAAATAAGGTAACCTAGAAGAAATGAATATATTCCTGCAAATATACAGTCTACCAAGACTGAATCATAAAGAAATAGAAAATCTGAATAAGCCTATAACTAGTAAGGAGAGTGAATCAATAATCAAAAATCTCTCAGCAAAGAAAAGTCCAGGATGAGATGGCTTCAGTGGTGAACTCTACCAAACATTTAAGGAGAAATTAATACCAATCCTTCTCAAACTCTCCCAAAAGAAATGAAGAGGAAAGAACACTTCAAAACTCATTTCACAAGGCCAGTATTACTCCAGCATCAAAGCCAGACACTACAAGAAAAGAAATGACAAACACAGATACAAAACATCTCAACAAAATACTAGCAAACCAGGGCGCCTCGTGGCTCAGTCGGTTAAGCATCCAACTCCTAATTTTGGCTCAGGTCATGATCTCACAATCATGAGACCAAGCCCCACATTGGGCTCCACACTGGGCATGGAGCCTGGTTGGGATTCTCTGTCTCCCTCTCCCTCTGTCCCTCGCCTCTCAAAAAAATACTAGCAAACTAAATTGAAGAGCACATTGAACAGATTATATGACATGATCAAGTGGAATTTAATCCCAAGGATACAAGGCTTTAATCCCTGGGATTGCAATCAATGTGATATAACATTAACAGAATTAAAGGGAAAAAAATCACTTGATCATCTCAATGGATCCAGGAAAAGCATTTGACAAAATTCAACATGATAAAAACTCTCAAATATTTGATACAGAAAGAATGTACCTCAATAGAATAAGAGGTATATATGACAACCACACAGCCAACATTCTACTTAACACTAAGATCTGGAACAAGGTAAAGATGTGCACTTTCACAACTTCTACTCATCTTTATACTAGAAGTCCTAGCCAGAGCAATTAGGCAAGAAAAAGAAAAGGCAACCAAATCGGAAAAGAACAAATAAAACTATCTCTGCTCACAGACAAAAATATCATATATGTGGTAAACCCTAAAGATAACAAACACAAAATATTAGAACCAATAAAAATTTTCAGCAAAATTGAAAGATAAAAAATCAGCATATAAAAATCAGCTATGTTTCTAGACATTAACAATGAATAGTCCAAAAAATTTAAGAAAACAATTTCATTTACAATAGCATCAAAAAGAATAAAATGAAAATACAACAATCCAAACTCTATGGGATGCAGTGAAGGCAGTTCTAAGAGGAAAGTACATTGTACTCCAGGCCTATTTCAAGAAATTAGAAAAAGCACAAGTGGAAAATCTAACAGTGCACCTGAAGCAACTAAAGGGAGAGCAACAAGAGCACCCCAAACCCAGTAGAAGAAGAGAAATAATAAAAATCAGGGCAGAAATAAACAATATAGAAACCAAAGAAACAGTTGAACAGATCAATGAAACCAAGAGTTGAGTTTTTGAAACAATAAACACAATTGACAAACCTCTAGCCAGGCTTCTCAAAAAGAAAAAAGAAAGCACTCAAATGGACAAAATCATGAATGAAAATGGACTGATTACAGCCAACCCCTCAGAAAAACAAGCAATTATCAGGGAATACTATGAAAAACTATATGCCAACAAATGGGACAACTTAGAGGAAATGGACAAATTCCTAAGCACACACTCACTACCAAATTCACATGGGAAGAGAGAGAACACCTGAACAGACCCATAACTAGTGAGGAAATCGAATCAGTGATCAAAAATATCCCAAAAATAAGAGCCCTGAACCGGATGACTTCCTTGGGGAATTCTACCAGACATTTAAAATAGAATTTATACCCATTCTTCTCAAGCTATTCCAAAAATAGAAATCGAAGGAAAACTTCCAGACTCATTTTATGAAGCCAGCATCACTCTGAACCCCAAGCCAGACAGAGATCCAGCAAAAAAGAGAACTACAGGCCAATATCCTTGATGAATACAGATGCAAATATCCTCAACAAGATACTTGCAAATTGAATTCAACAGCACATAAAAAGAATTATCCACTAAGATCAAGTGGGATTCATCCCTGGGTTACAAGGCTGGTTCAATATTCGCAAATCAATCAATGTGATACATCACACCAACAAAAGAAAAGATAAAAATCATATTATCCTGTCCATGAAAGACTCTTGAATGCTGAGAACAAACTGAGGACTGATGGTGTGGGGGGGGAGGGGGGAGATGTTCATGGAGGAGGGCACTTGTGGGGATGAGCACTGGGTGTTATATGGAAACCAACTTGACAATAAACTATTTGTAAAAAAAAAAAAAGGGGGGGACAGTGGGGGAAAGAAACTATAATAAAAGATAGGAAGACTGTTGTTTTGATTAAATGAGATAGAGTTAAAAGTGGGGTCTACATTTATTACTCAATTAGTAAATATTGGTTCCATTCTTCCTCTCATAAAGTACTGCATTTAACATTTCCAAGTTTGCACCAGTTAACGTTAACCCTCTTCACTAGGAGTTCAATTAAATCAATTAAAATTTTCAAGCCTCCCAAAAATCTTTTCTGGCAAGATAGTATATAATTGAGTCAACTCATTAACTAAACCAAAGTATAAAATTGTTGTTAAATTCAACAAAACTTATTAACTCAAATTGTAAAAATCTTCATTTGTTTGCTATTTCTCAATAATAATTATATGCAAAACATTTTAATAGATACTGTGAGGTACACAAAAATTAATCTACCACAATTCACAGTCATGTTTGAGCAATTTATCTGCTGATAAAACTTGTAAATTCTCATTTAGTATTAGCAAAAAAATGGAGAGGAAAAGAGAAAGGATAATCTCCTTATTTTTACCAGAAAAATACGTCTCCACAGGCATATTAAGAGTGTGGGGTAAATGCGAGGGGGAAAAAAAAGCTCTTGTGTGAAAAATACTGTCGATATTTGCATAAGTCTCTATGGAAATAAATCTTAATCAGTCTTCCAAAAAAAAATTCAGATGATCCTCTCAATAGATGCAGAAAAAGCATTTGACAAGATGCAGCATCCCTTCTTAATAAAGACACTCCAGAAAGTTGGGATAGAAGGAACTGATTTAAACATCATAGGGGCGCCTGGGTGGCTTAGTCGGTTAAGCGTCCGACTTTCGCTTAGGTCATGATCTCGCAGTTCGTGGGTTCGAGCCCCACGTCGGGTTCTGTGCTGACTGCCAGCTCAGAGCCTGGAGCCTGTTTCAGTCTGTGACTCTCTCTCTCTCTCTCTCTCCCTCCTAGAAATAAATAAATAAAACATTTTAAACATCATAAAAGCCATCTGTGAGAATCCCTCAGTTAACATCAGCCTCAATGGAGAGAAACTGAGAGCTTTCCCCCTGAGATCAGGAACACGACAGGGATGTCCACTCTCACCACTGTTGTTTAACATAGTGCTGGAAGTCCTAGCATCAGCCATCAGACAACAAAAGGAAATCAAAGGCATCAGAATTGGCAAAGAAGAAGTCAGTCTTTCACTTTTTGCAGAGGACATGATACTCTACATAGAAAACCCGACAGACTCCACCAGAAGCCTACTGGAACTGATCCAAGAATTCAGCCAAGTTGCAGGGTACAAAATCAACATACAGAAATCGGTTGCATTTTTATACACCAACAATGAAGCAACAGAAAGAGAAATCAAGAAACTGATCCCATTCACAATTGCACAAAAAAACATAAAATACCTAGGAATAAACCTAACCAAGGATATAAGAGATCTGTAGGATGAAAACTACAGAAAACTTATGAAGGAAATTGAAGAAGACACAAAGAAATGGAAAAACATTCCATGCTCATGGATAG
>NW_024080652.1:6581820-6637104 GCF_003009895.1 Hyaena hyaena | reverse complement strand
AAGAAAGAAAGAAAGAAAGAAAGAAAGAAAGAAAGAAAGAAAGAAAGAAGGAAAGAAAGAAAATAAAGACTCAATAAAAGTATGCTGCTAATAGATGCTAATGACCATGACAATGGCAGCAAACACTGGGGAAAAAAATTTACGTCCTTTCTCCCCATGATTTAGTCTTAACCAATACCTTTTATATCTCCCCCTCCCCTTACAAGGAAAAAGAGCTACCAGTCTGTTTGGTCAGAGCCTACAGAGTCACTGGTGCATTGTTTTTAAAGGGCAGTGTACCCTAGAGGGTTAGCATCTAGGGATGAAGCCCCCTTCCTTCTAGCCTGGCCCCTGGTAAGTCCTCTTGTGTTTGTCATCTGCTTGGAGTCCCCATTTGAGGCCAGTCACCCCCCTCTCTCTCCACACCATGCCCGAGCATATAGATCCTCAATTCAGATTTGGGGCTGAGAGTGGGAGGCAGATAAGCCCGAACTATTTTCCAGCTAACTTTTGACCAGTGAGTCCACAATGGAGGCTACTGAGTGTAACTCAGACACCAACAAAGTGATACTTTGGCTCAAAGTTTGCTATTTCCTTTAAGCATAGTGTTTCCTTGGGAATATTCAAGAGTTGGAATGATTTGGGAGGGAAGGATTTAGGCTTTCCTAGGTATCTGACCATAAAACCACAATAATAGCAATAAAAATCTCACCTCAAAACTGTAAAAATGGTGTGAAGGAAAGCCGATGTCAACACAGAGGGGAGGTCTCCCTTTAATATGCTTTTGCTAAAATGGTGAATAATACAATGGTTTGGACCCAAGGTTAAAAAAAAAGTGAATAAGGAAAAAAAAAGGGCAGCACTGAATAAATATGAAAGACCTTCAACTGACCTTGCTCACTGGTGGCTATGAAGAGGCCCTCTGGCTCAGAGGCCTCCCTTCCAAGGAAGGGCACAGGATAAGATAATCCTTCTCTCACAGCAAACATCTTTGCAGACTGGCTCTATTCCTGGCCCAGAGACTGCTTGCTGAGGGGCAAGTGGAAAGGGATGTTCTCTTCTTCATCCTGCACACAGGTCAACTATAAAAAGTTCAGAAGCCCAGCCACCTTTACAGTCTTGGCAGCATAAACCTAATTCTGTGAACATACCAGATTGTTAATTTCTAGTTAAAAAATAAAGTGTTCAATTCTTATGCCATACACAAAACTAAACTCAAAATGGATGAAAGACCTAAATATGAGACAGGAAACCATCAAAACTCTAGAGGAGAAAGCAGACAACAACCTCTTTAACCTCAGCCACAACAACTTCTTACTTAGCACATCTATGAAGGCAAGGGAAAGAAAAACAAAAATGAACGATTGGGACCTCATCAAGATAAAAAGCTTCTGCACAGCAAAGGAAACAATCAACAAAACTAAAAGGCAACCAACGGAATGGGAAAAGATATTTGCAAATGACATACCAGATAAAGGGTTAGTATCCAAAATCTATAAAGAACTTACCAAATTCCACACCCGAAAAACAACTAATCCAGTGAAGAAATGGGCAGAAGACATGAACAGACACTTTTCTTTTTTATTTATTTATTTATTTATTTATTTATTTATTTATTTAATTTATTTATTTCTAGGAGAGAGAGAGAGAGAGAGACAGCGTGAGCAGGGGAGGGTCAGAGAGAGAGGGAGACACAGACTCTGAAACAGGCTCCAGGCTCTGAGCTGGCAGTCAGCACAGAGCCCGATGCGGGGCTCGAACCCACGAACCGCGAGATCATGACCTAAGTGAAAGTCGGACGCTTAACCAACTAAGCCACCCAGGCGCCCCGAACAGACACTTTTCCAAAGAAGACATCCAGATGGCCAACAGACACATGAAAAGATGATCAATGTCACTCATCATCAGGGAAATACAAATCTAAACCACACTGAAATACCACGTCATCCCAGTCAGAGTGGCTAAAATTAACAACTCAGGAACAACAGATTCTGGCATGGATATGGAGAAACAGGAACCCTTTTGCACTGTTGGTAGGAATGTAAACTGGTGCAGCTTCTCTGAAAAACAGTGTGGAGATTCCTCAAAAAATTAAAAATAGAACTACCCTATGACCTAGCAATCGCACTACTAGGAATTTTTCCGGGTCGCCTGGGTGGCTTAGTCGGTTAAGCGTCCGACTTTCGCTTAGGTCATGATCTCGCGGTTCGTGGGTTCGAGCCCCGCGTCGGGCTCTGTGCTGACTGCCAGCTCAGAGCCTGGAGCCTGTTTCAGTCTGTGACTCCCTCTCTCTCTGACCCTCCCCTGCTCACGCTGTCTCTCTCTCTCCTAGAAATAAATTAAAAAAAAAAAAAAAAAGGAATTTTTCCGAAGGAGACTGGAGTGCCGATTCTTGGGGTACATGTACCCCAATGTTTATAGCAGCACTTCCAACAATAGACAAATTATGAAAAGAGCCCAAATGCCCATCAACTGATGAATGGATAAAGAAGATGTGGTTTATATATACAATGGAATACCACTTGGCAATTAGAAAGAATGAAATCCTGCCATTTGCAGCAACATGGATGGAACTGGAGGGTATTATCCTAAGTGAAATAAGTCAGTCACAGAAAGACAGATATTATATGTTTTCACTCAAATGTGGAATTTGAGAAACTTAACAGAAGACCAATTGGAAGGGGAAGGGGAAAAATAGTTACAAAAAAAAAAAAAAAGGAAGGCAAATCATAAGAGACTCTTAAATACAGAGAACAAACTGAGGGTTGATGGGGGGGTGTTGGGGAGAGGGAAAATGGGTGATAGGCACTGAGGAGGGTACTCGTTGGGATGAGCACTGGGTGTTGTATGTAAGTGATGAATATGGGAATCTACTCCTGAAGCCAAGAGTATATAGTGTATACACTGCATGTTAGCTAACTTGACAATAAATTATATTTTATTTTTTCTAATTTTTTAAAAATGTTTTATTTATTTCTTGGAGAGAGAGAGACAGCGTGACCAGGGGAGGGTCAGAGAGAGAGGGAGTCACAGACTCTGAAACAGGCTCCAGGCTCTTGAGCTGGCAGTCAGCACAGAGCCCGACGCGGGGCTCGAACCCATGACCGCGAGATCATGACCTAAGCAAAAGTCAGATGCTTAACCAACTAAGCCACTCAGGCGCCCCGACAATAAATTATATTTTAAAAATAAAAATAAATTGTTCAAGAAGAAAGGGGAAAAAATAGTTCCAGTATCCATATTTTAAAAATAGTGTTATTAAGTACAACCAGTAGTAAAGTGGAAGTATCTTCAAGAGTAATGAGAATGGGGACACCTAGATGGCTCAGTCAGTTAAGTGTCGAACTTTTTATTTCAGCTCAGGTCAGGATCTCACAGCTTGTGAGTTCAAGCCCCAAGTGGGGCTCTTTCCTGACAGTGCAGAGCCTGCTAGGGATTCTCTCTCCCTCTATCTCTGCCCCTCCCCAACTCATGCTGTCTGTCTGTCTTTCTCTGAGAATAAATAAACTTAAAAAAAAAAAAAAAGACTGCACAGCAAAGGAAACAACCCACAAAACTAATAGGCAACCAACGGAATGGGAAAAGATAGTTGCAAATGACATATCAGATAAAGGGTTAATATTCACAATCTATAAGGAACTCACCAAACTCCACACCCGAAAAACAAACAACCCAGTAAAGAAATGGGCAGAAGATATCAACAGACACTTCTCCAAAGAGGACATCCAGATGGCCAACAGACACATGAAACGATGCTCAGCATCCCTCCTCATCAGGGAAATACAAATCAAAACCACACTGAGATACCACCTCACGCCAGTCAGAGTGGCTAAAATGAGCAAATCAGAGAACTCTAGATGCTGGCGAGGATGTGGAGAAACGGGCACCCTCCTACACTGTTGGTGGGAATGTAAACTGGTACAGCCCCTCTGGAAAACAGTGTGGAGGTTCCTCAGGAAACTAACAATAGAACTCCCTTATGACCCAGCAATAGCACTGCTAGGAATTTACCCAAGGGATACAGAAATGCTGAGGCATAGGAGCACATGTACCCCAATGTTCATAGCAGCACTCTCCACAATAGCTAAAACATGGAAAGAGCCTAAGTGTCCATCAACGGACGAATGGATCAAGAAGATGTGGTTTATCTATACCATGGAATACTATATGGCAATGAGAAACAATGAAATCTGGCCATGTGTAGCAACATGGATGGACCTTGAGGGTGTTATGCTGAGCGAAATAAGTCAGGCAGAAAAGGACAAATATCATATGTTTGCACGTATAGGAGGATTAGGAGGAACTTAACTGAGGAACAAGGGGGAGAAGAAGGGGGGAAATGGTGGGGGAAAGGGAGAGAGGCAAACCATGAGAGACTCTTGAATGCTGACAAAAACTGAGGACTGATGGATGTGGGGGGGAGGGGTGATGGGCATGGAGGAGGACACTTGTGGGGATGAGCACTGGGTGTTATGTGGAAACTAACTTGACAATAAACTATTTCTAAAAATAAAAAAAAAAAAAAGAATAATGAAAATAAAAATTATTTCCTATATGGCATTTTCTAAGTCCTTTTCACCCCAATACCTTCCCATTCACATTGGATGCCTTTTCCACAACAGAGGGCCACAGTTACATCCAATTAACAAATATAATTTAAGCTCCAATGACAATTCTGTACCAGGCAGTATTATAGATACTGGGGATATATCAGCAAACAAAACCAAGTTTCTACTTTCATGCAGCTAATGTTCCAGGGCACAGAGAGGAGAACAGGAGGGAAAAAAAGAACAAATGTACATATGTCAGAAAGCCGTAAGTGCCATAAAGAAAAACATATCCAGGCCAGGGACTAGCAAATGATAAGGAGTATAATTGTGGTAGGATCTGTGCTTCAAGTGTCTGTTGTTGAGAAACAAACCACCCAAACTTAGTGGCTTAAAATAACAGCAATCACTGGGGAGCCTGGCTGTCTCAGTTGGTGGAGCATATGACCCTTAATCTCAGGGCTGTGAGTTCAAGCCCCACATTGGGCACTGGATCCTACTTAAAATAAAAGAAATAATAAAACAACAAATAAATAAATAATGCCTACCTAACCAGGACTATTACATAGGTTAGACAAGTTCTTGTATATAAAATCCCTGTGATAGCTAATAGTCAATAAATGTTAGTTAAATCAATCTTTAAAAAATAACAGCAATCATTTATTTTATCTCTCCTATTTCTGGGGGTGACTGAGTTGAGCTCAGCAGTGCTCCCTCGGGATCTGTCATGTGTTTGTAGTTAAACAGGCTTGGGCTGGAGTTATCCTGAAGGATTCTCCACTCATGTATCTAACAGTTGATGCTGGCTGTCAGCGAGGACCACTAGTTAGGGCTGTTGTTGCAGGAGTGTAGCCTGTCTGTGGGCTTCTTCACAGCATGATGGCTCTGTTCCAAGGGCAAGCATCCCAACTACTGCTTTTCATGACCTAGACTTAGGAGTAAAATAGCCTCACTGCCTCCATATTTTGTTGAGTCATTAAGTTCGGATAGTATTTAAGAGGAAAGAATTAGACTCTATCTCTTAATGGGAAGAATGGAAAAGAATTTGCAGACATGTTTTTAAAACATCACAGTTAGGAAAGGTCTCTCAGAACAGAAATTCACATGAAGAAGAGAGATAAAGTTGTGAACGTTCTTGAGAAAATGGTTTATAGGCAAAGAGAACAAAAACATAGCCCCTAAGAGGGAGCATTCTTGGCATGTTGGCCAATATGCTCCAGGAAGAAGTTAGCTAAGTAAGGTCTTTGGCTTATATCTGAGAAGGGAAGCCTTTGGAAAGTTCTGAACAGAGAATTGAGATAATCTTATTTATATTTTATAAAGATAGTCTGGTTCTTATATGCTGAAGAGACTATCAAGAGGAAAGAATAGAAGCAGGGAAATTAATCAGAAGGCTGCTAAAGTAGTCCAAGAGAGAAGATGGTGACTCAGACGTGAAAGTGCTGCCAGACTCAGTGTGTGGGTTGAAAGGAGAACCAGCAGAATTTGCTGATGGTTTGGATTCCGGGTATGAGAGAGGGTTCTAGGCTTTTTGGCCTGAGCAACTAAAGGAATGCAAGGTCTAGCCACTAAGATGAGGGGGAAAAAAAAGAAGTTTGGATGGTAGAGAGAAAACCAAGCATTTGGTTGTTTTGTGATAAGTTTGAGATGTCTATTTGATATTCAAAGTGGGTAGCAGTATCTGTGAGTTAGAACTAAAGGGAGAATTCAAAACCCCCTGGAATCTTGCTTCCCACCCCCCCACTGCCCCACTATGTCACCAATATCACAATGATTTCCTCAGTTGATAAAGCCAGTGCACATTTCTCAGTCTTTCTTTTTTTTACTGGTAAAATATATATAACATAAATTTACCATCTTAACCATTGAAAACAGTCAGTTCAGTGGCGTGTAGTACATTCACATTGTTGCGCCAGCATGCCACCATTCATCCACAGAACTCACTTTGCAAAACTGAAACTCTCCACCCATTAAACACCAACTCCCCATTCCTTCTGCTCCCAGCCCCTGGCAACCACTCCTCTACTTTCTGTCTTTATAAATTTGACTACTCTATGGCAGAGAAGGACAGATATCATATGTTTGCACATATAGGTGGATTAGGAGGAACTTAATGGGGGACCATGGTGGAAGAGAAGGGGAAAAATAGTAGGGGAGTGGGAAGGAGGCAAACCATGAGAGGCTCTTGAATGCTGAGAACAAACCGAGGGCTGATGGGGGTGGGGAGAAGGGGAAGGGGGTGATGGGCATGGAGGAGGGCACTTGTGGGGATGAGCACTGGGTGTTATATGGAAACCAACTTGACAATAAACTATTAAAAAAAAAAAAGAAACTTGACAATAAACTACTTAAGAAAAAAAATAAATTTGACTACTCTAGGTACCTCAAATAAATGGAATCATACAGCACTTGTCCTTGTGTTGGGAGCTGTTTCTGAACTCATAAGTTGAGAAAAAAAACTCCTTGTGAGGTTAAGGAGGTAAGTTGCACGGACTCTTACCATCAGATGGCAACCGATATCCACCCCTACCCAGCTGTTTCTGCTTGAGCATCAACCCCCAAGACACCTTGTTGATTGGTATTTGGAGTGACTCATTCTGGCCTTGATATGCTGACTGCACTTTGTGAAGGAACTTACTGTAGGAATTTCTTCTTTTGTGGTTATGGGAGCAACATTGCGTTCTTGAAAGACTTGTTTTTCTTGGGGCGCCTGGGTGGCTTAGTCGGTTGAGTGTCTGACTTTCGCTTAGGTCATGATCTCGCGGTTCGTGGGTTCGGGCCCCGCGTCGGGCTCTGTGCTGACTGCCAGCTCAAGAGCCTGGAGCCTGTTTCAGTCTGTGACTCCCTCTCTCTCTGACCCTCCCCTGCTCACGCTGTCTCTCTCTCTCTCTCTCTCTCCTAGAAATAAATAAAACATTAAAAAAATAATAAAAAAATAAAAAAAAGAAAGAAAGACTTGTTTTTCTTAATACCTCCCATTAAGCGATAAACAGGCTATTGACTCCTACTCACAAAGAACTAACCTGTGCCTTTCCTTGCTAATGCCACCTCTGGGGTGTTCCCCATACCTTTTGCATATCAATGTTCTGGAAAGTTTTTACTAATAAAAGAATTTATCATCAGAATGCCACTTCTGTGCTGTTCCCCAAACACTAAATCATAAAATAAAGTTGAGTCTCAGACAGTGCAGAGAGGCCTGGATGGTGACCAGAAAGAATCTTGCACCTCTCTCATACATCCCTCACCAACACTGTCCATCCTTAAGGGACCCCTGGACCTGGCCTGAGCAGGACTCCGGCATCCCTGTATTTCATTTAGCACAATGTCTTCAAGGTTCATCTATGGTGTAGCATGTCAGAATGTCCTCCCTTTTTAAGGCTAATAATCCATTGTATGGAAAGACCACATTTTGGTTTTCCATTCATCCATTGATGGTTGCCTTCACCTTTGGACTATAGTGAATAACACTGCTATGAACATGGCAATCCTTGTTTAATTCTTTGGAGTCTATAGCCAGAAGTGGAATTACTATGTCATATGGTAACTTTTCATTTTTTTAGGAAATGCCATACTGTCTTACAAAGCACTTTTGCGTCTTACATTCCCACCAACAATGTACAAGTGTTCTATTCTCTCCACATCCAAACTAAGAGATTAAAGAAAATAAAACTTGAAATGTCTATTAAACATCTTCAGTGAAAAGTTGCATGTCTTTGCTATCTGTCTCTAACTTGAGGTTATTCTAAAAATATTTTTAATGTTTACTTATGTTCTAGAGACAGAGAGAGACAGAGCAGGAGCTGAGCTGGGGAGGTGCAGAGGGAAAGGGAGACACAGAATCCAAAGCAGGTTCCAGGCTCCAAGTTGTCAGCACAGAGCCTGACGCAGGGCTCAAACCCACAAATGGTGAGATCATGACCTGAGCCAAAGTCGGACACTTAACCAACTGAACCACCCAGGTGCCCATAGCTTGAGATAAGTCTAATACTTTTTTCTTTTTTGCTACTACACCTACCAAATTAGGAAAGGAAAATGAAATGCAGGAATATAATACATACTGAGTAAAGATCCAATACTAAGATGTCAGTGTGTTCTGTACAAATGGAGTTATTCTGACCATGAAATGGTCTATAGAAGTTGTAGTATAGGAATGGAACTCCCCTTATATGACACCTAGAGTCAGTTCCACGTAAACAAAGTAGGTTTGGAATAGTTTGGATGGAAGGCTGGTAAGGAAGTAGATATTAAAACTGAGAATGAGTGTTCACTTTGACAGCCTTTATACTAAAATTGGAATCACAGAGAAGATTAGCATGACCCCTGCACAAGGATAACATGCAAATTCATGAAGCATTTTATATTTTTGTGTGGAATAATTGAGTTATTAAAATATACACCTGAAACTAATATAACATTGTATGTTGAATACACTGGAAAGTAAAATAAAATAAAATAAAATACTGAGGAAAGATTTAGTAGAATGAGAAAGATAAGGAGAATTATTTTTGCTGTCTCTACATAATAAAGGATATATGCCCTTTGTGATGGCTTCTTCTAACAAAATGACCGTCAAATGTACAAAGGACCTTGCACTCACTCTTCCCCCCTTCATTTTCCTCCCCCTTATCTTCTTTTTCCTTCAATAAATCAAGACATTCCTTAACTTTAGTCAGGCACAAAATAATTACATCTTAAGATATTTTACAAAGAAGGCAAGGTAAAATAAGAAGCAACCACATGTCATTCAAAAGAAAGCAAAAGGGAAGGCTTTTCTCTTGAATAGAAATCTGAACTGTCTAGAATCCAGTCTACTATTGAACTCGACTTCTGGATTGGGACTGAATCTCAGTCACAGAAGCTGTGCTTTTTCTCAAACTCTCCTGTATCATTTCAGTGGTCTTGCCCTCAATGCCCTGTGAATCCTCCTCTATAGTTATACAGAACAAAGAGTTTACTTAAAAGAATACTGTTAAAGATTTTTACCAACACAGATCTCAGAACAACTTACAGATTCGGCTCTGTCAGAGTTTCTAATGAATCCTCTGTGACACTGAGACTCTCCCAGGTGTGTTACACCTGCTTTGCCATGCTTTCCAAGCCCAGCTCAGCACCTAGTCAGGGATAAGAACAACTTCATCTACATCACAATTCAAGCATGTTTTCATTGAGCCGCACCCTTGGGATGCCCTAAGTAAAGTGCTTCATCCGCCTCCTTTTGGGGACATGAAAGTGGAGGACAGCGATCGCAGCCAAGAAAATGGGGTGGGGATGGGCAGGAGGGCAGAGATTCATTGAAGAAATATTTATTTTGTTTATTTAAAAAATTTTTAATGTTTTATTTATTTCTGAGAGAGACAGAGTCAGAGACAGAGAGAGAGAGAGAGAGAGAGAGAGAGACAGCATGAGCAGGGGAGGGGCAGGAGAGAGGGAGACAGAGAATCGAAATAGGCTCCAGGCTCCGAGCTGGCTGTCAGCACAGAGCCCAACGCGGGGCTTGAACCCGTGAGATCATGACCTGAGCCGAAGTCGGACGCTCAACTGACTGAGCCACCCAGGAGCCCCAAGAAATATTTATTAAGTACATTTATTAAGCTAGGCATTATGGTGAGCACTGAGACAGAGTAGTGAATGAATTCCTAATTTAAAAAATAATCAAAATCAAGATATTTTTCTATTGGGAGAGATTGGGAGTAACTATCCTGTATTGTTGAAGAGTTTCACGTGTTATGGCTACAACCTGAGAGGAGTACAGTAACATTTTGCTGTGGAAGGTCATGCTTTGCCATTCCTTCTTAGAACCACCTCATGCCTGCTCTAGGCTGGTGGGAGTAAACTTCAGGATCTGTTCCGTTGTTTGAATGAGTACTCTGGTGAAGCCACAGTGTTCACATAATGGAGCGGCCATTCTTGAAATTTATGTGCATTATCATCACCTGAGGAATTGAGTAAACTAAAGATTCCTAGGTCCCTTTGGACCATGGCTCCATCTATAGATACATTTTTTAAAATTTCCCCAGGTGATTTTGATGTCAAGTGGTCTTCAGATAATTTGAGAATCTCTGTTGAAAGCAATGTTAGGGGCACCTGGATAGCTCAGTAGGTTAAGAGTCTGACTTCAGCTCATGTCATGATCTCACTGCTCGTGGGTTTGAGCCCCACATTAGGCTTTGTTCTGACAGCTCAGAGCCTGGACCCTGCTTCAGGTTCTGTGTCTCCCTTTTTCTCTGCCCCTCCCCTGTTCATGCTCTCTCTTGCTCTCTAAAATAAACAAAAAAAAAAAAAAAAGAAAAGAAAAAAAAAGCAATGTTAAAAGATAAACTGAAGCATTTTTAAAACGTGGAGTTTGAGCAAAAATTGATTCCCATCAGGCAATAACCAAACCAGAAGTGGTTAGCAGCACTATGTCCACTGCAAGTAGTGGCAAGGCCTTTATAAAGATAGGAAGCAAAGCAAGGAAACTATTTGATTGGCTAGAGCTTACATTTGCCTTGTATGGGAAAGCCAAGTTTGCTGTTTGTGATTGTTTGTCCTTATGTTTTGAATTCTTAACCTTGAGGCATTTACAGACTTAGGTTTTGGGTTGCTTATGTAGGCTGCCAAGACATTAGAACTACCTCAGTCAAATAAATGGCTTCCTTGTTTAATTAAACTAACAGCATGAAGGACAAAACCTCAATCTGGAATATCCTGAGGACAGTTTTCACCTTGAGCATTAAGTATGACAAGGATTTGCTAATTCCACTACTAGCAAAGGTGTGAATACACCTGAGCCAAGCTGACATAGCTGGATTTACTGAGTGTTGACTACCACCCAGAGGCAGCAGTATCCTCTGCAGTATCATGGAAAGCAAAGGAAAGGTCTTCGACAGTGGAACTGGATCATTTCTAGGTCTGCTACACTGAATCTTTTGAGTCAGATGCCATTATTCTATAAGAAAATGATCTTCTAAAGTCCAACCCCATACAATCCAGTTACTTATCCCACTGCTCCCTGAATTTCCTGAAGTATAAAGTACTTCAATGCAGAGGTATGATCAGAGCGAGGTGGGATTTACCAGAAGGATATTTGGGTCACATTTGGAGTAGGGGATGACAGAGTAGTCAGGGAACAGTGAGGACACTGGAATGTAGTGGGTCTCAAGGCATAACAGCTCTTGGTGATCTAACAGTGGGTAAAGATACTGGATGTGGGCTGGAGCTGAGGTCCTCCTGCAAGGTTTGCTAGGGCTTGGTGTTGGGGGAGCTTCCAGATGTATACTCAGGGTCACTGGATAGTACGTAAACTCTATCACATACTAGGGGTGTGTGAGAGGCACCCAGAAAGCCTAATTCCCAATACACCAGCTGAATCTAAAAAACAAAACACACTAAAAAACTAGAGTTTCAATGCTGACCTAAAGACCAGTCCCCAACATCTAACAACCCTTCTGTTATTTCATATTCAACAATTCTACAATGAAGCTTCTTCTTCTAACTCATTGCTGCTCAAACCAGTTAACCCTCCAGATTTCATTTATGTGACCATCAGTTTTGTACTGTTTTAGTAGTCTGTCATAAGTACCAAGTAAATTACAAATTGTGAAATAATTCCAAAACACTGTGAGATTGAATGCCCACAGCGATACCTATACATTTGTATCAACCAGGACATGCATTAATGACCAAAGATGCTCCCTGAAGCAATGAGCTAAAACCAGCAGGTTTGGGGAAGATGATCCTTAATTTGCAGCAGGAGATATAATGTGGCTGAAAGTACCTGTAGAGGCCACAAGGCCTGAAACAAGTGACCAGTCTAAAGGCTAAGTGGAAAATATTCTGAGTACACCTACACAAAACCAAGAGTATGGATGAAGACATTGAAAATAGGACCTGCCATAAAGAAAGAAATCTGCCACACCAGAGGTCTTCCTTCATACATTGAATAAAGGAGGCTTGGCCAACCATGCACAGTGAAAGAAGTGTGGGAATTAATCTGCAGCTCTTGAGCAAGATGAGGTATGATTAAATTGGTGCAGCTTGTGAGCTATATGGTGTGCCACTCTCCTGCTCTCACTTCAGGGCCATTATCATCAGGCTAGTACTTGAGATCCTTTTCCTCCTACGTTCAGAAGTAGTAACTGATGTTAGTGCTTTATTTTAACATTTAAAATTTTTATAATAAGATAATTTTGGGGCGCCTGGGTGGCTCAGTCAATTCAGTGTCCAACTACAGCTCAGGTCATGATCTCACAGTTAGTGGGTTCAAGCCCCATGTGGGGCTTTGTGCTGACAGCTAGTTCAGAGCCTGGAGCCTGTTTTGGATTCTGTGTCTCCCTCTCTCTCTGACCCTCCCCTGCTCATACTCTCTCTCTCTCTCTCTCTCTCTCTCAGAAATAAATAAAACATTAAAAAAAATTTTTTTAAATAATAATTTCAAGCTTACAGAAAAGTTGCAATGACAATAATACAAAATATCCATATATCCTTTACCTGGATTAATTTATCATTAACATTTTTACCTTGTTTCTTTTCTTCCTTCCTCCTACTCTCTTCCTTCTCCCCACCCCTCACATACACACAACAGTCCTTTATCCTAAAATATTTCAGTATGTGTTTCCTAAGAACAGGGGTATTCTTTTACATAACCACAATTATCAACGGTTGTACATTTAACATTGATAGAATAATTTTACCTAGTCCAGACCCATATTCCAATGGTGAAAAATGACTCAACAATTTTTATTATTTTTTAAAGTGTATGTATTTATTTTGAGAGAGACAGAGACAGTGGGAGTGGGGGAGGGGCAGAGAGAGAGAGGGAAAGAGAGAAACCCAAGCAGGCTCCGCACTGCCAATGCAGGGCTTGAACTCACAAACTGTGAGATCGTGAATGACCTGAGCAGACACCAAGAGTCAGATGCTTAACTGACTGAGCCACCCAGGTGCCCCATGATAATGTTTTTTAAGTTTGCACAATACTACATTGTATGGATGTGTCATTGTTTTTTCAATCACCTATCTTGGATGCAGATTCTAGTATTTCTTAGGGTAAGAATGCTGTAATGAGTAATGTTGTGCATACGTATTTTTACATTGTTAGAGTGATATCTTTTTTTTTTTTTTAAATATTTTTATTTATTTCTAGGAGAGAGAGAGAGAGCGACAGCGTGAGCAGGGGAGGGTCAGAGAGAGAGGGAGACACAGACTCTGAAATAGGCTCCAGGCTCTGAGCTGGCAGTCAGCACAGAGCCCGACGCGGGGCTCGAACCCACGAACCGCGAGATCATGACCTAAGTGAAAGTCAGACGCTTAACCAACTAAGCCACCCAGGCGCCCCTAGAGTGATATCTTTACAGTAAATTCATCCATAATTTTATTAGATATTACTAAATTATCCTCCACATGAGGCTGCACTATTTTTGCATTCTGCTAGCAATGTGTAAGAATTCTTGTTTCCCCACAAACTCATCAATAGCGTATACTGTCAAGCTTTGGAATTTTAGTCAATGTGATTGAAAAGAAATCTCTCAGTGCAGTTTTAACTGGAATTCGAGTGAAGGTGAACATATTTGTATATTCTTAATAGCTGTTTTCATATCATTTTTTGTGAACTTTAGTTTGTCAATTTTTCAATGGGATTGTTTTGTTTGGGGTTTTAACTCAGTTTTTTACAAAGTTCTTCATATATGAGAAATATTAGAACTATGTGTTATGTTGCAAATATTTTCTCCCAGCTTGTGATTTGTCTTTGCTTACGTTTTTACCATTCAGAAGTTCTTAAAATTTTTATGTAGGAATGCGTCAATCTTTTCTTTTAGTACATCTGGATTTTGAGTCATAGTCTGAAAGTTTTTTTCCCTGAACCTATGTTTTAGAGGAATTTATCCATGGTGGTCCTCTGGTACTTGGATGGTTTCATTTTTTACAGTTAGATCACTGATACATCTATAGTTCACTCTTGAATATGATGTGAGAAATGGGTCTATTTTTATCTTTCTCCAAATAGCTATCCAATTATCCCAATGTGACTTTAAAAAAAATTAACCTATTCTCAGTGATTTGGGATACCATATTTCTTTTTTTTTAATAGTTTATTGTCAAGTTGGTTTCCATATAACACCCAGTGCTCATCCCAACAAGTACCCTCCTCCATGCCCATCACCTCCCTTCCCCTCTCCTCCACCCCCATCAGACCTCAGTTTGTTCTCAGCATTCAAGAGTCTCTCATGGTTTGCCTCCCTCCCTCTCCTCCACTATTTTCCCCCTTCTTCTCCTCCATGGTCCTCCATTAAGTTCCTTCTAATCCTCCTATACGTGCAAACATATGGTATCTGTCCTTCTCTGCCTGACTTATTTCGCTCAGCATAACACCCTCAAGATCCATCCATGTTCCTACACATGGCCAGATTTCATTCTTTCTCATTGCCATGGAGTATTCCATTGTATAGACAAACCACATCTTCTTGATCTATTTGTCAGTGGATGGACACTTAGGCTCTTTCCATGTTTTGGCTATTGTTGAGAGTGTTGCAGTGAACATTGGGGTACATGTGGGACACCATATTTCTTACATAGTAATCTGTACAAAGCCAGGGCTATTTCCTGCTATTCCATTGGTCTATATATGTGCGAGTCCCATAGTGTTTTTACTGCTGGGATTTTTTCATCTTTTACTTTCCATTCCTTCCATTAGCACTTCAGTTCATGCAGCAGGAAAGACTTAAAGACTGGAGAAACCTAATGAGAAGACTGGCTCTTGATGAGTAACTACTTACTGTTAATTCTACTTTTCCTGTTCATACAACAGGCTGAGCCCTTTTGCAGGAGTCAATGAACTACCTAAGTGATGTAAATTGGATTTTCTTCAACTGTTTCAGACACAGAGATAACATTAATACTCAAATAGCTCCCAGAGGTGGGAGTCAAAAAAGTATAAATGAACTTGTGCCACCTCTTTTGTTTCCAACCTATCTAGAGGTTAATCTACTAGCTTCTCCAGAGATTACAGTTTTTACTAAGAAGGGAAAAGATATGAGGTGAGCTCTTGGGCTTATGGCCATTTCCTGGTCTCTGGCCATTCAGATGACAGCACTATGGCCAGGGCGTGTGGCAGCGATGGCAGCCCTTCTACTGGAGCCCATCCACCCTTCCAGAAAAGTGGAATTGCTCCACCCAAGTCCCTCTGTTTATCAAGGCACAATATCTGCCTTACCAAACCCTTTCCATCCTCACTCTTAGCAGTTTAGCTTCATAGCAACAAACACAAGGAAGAACATTGCCTGCCTTCCCCGTCATTAACAAATTTTTTCTGAAAATTTTTATTGAAATGTGTTGATACCGGGGATAGGTTGGACATGATAAATCTCTAGAAACATGTCCTTCAGAAACTTAGATAATAAAAGGAAAAGAAGATAGAAATACAAAATTGTAAGAAGTCTCAGTGAATTTCTTTGGCTTATAGAATTTCTAAGTGAATTCAACATAACTGCAATTGGTAGCACAACTAGAAATGTCAGCCATATCAGAAGGGCCACTAGGGGCAATGCAATGTCATGTTTCTTCTCAGGCACCCTGATAAAAAGGCAGAAATCCAGGTCTTTCACTGAAATATTTACTGTCTACTGTGTGCCTCGAGGGCCTTAGTTTTAAAGAAAAAAGGCTGGCACTAGCTGCACTGAGTTTAAGTGGCCCCACTACATATATCCATTTACTGGGAAAGGTGAATCTAAGTAGGTCCCAAACAAAAGTTCTTTGTGATGCAGAGGTTCTGTGGCAGGTGCTTGCCTGGAATGAATCCAAAGCAATAAGCTAGGTTGCCTGCATAGAAACCATCTAGGTTTTAGAGTTCCAGGCACCTATCCTGAGGTTCTGTTTCAATAGCTCTTGGCTCTGCATGGCAATACTAATATTTAACCCAAGTGATCTCTAGTAAAACTTTGTTCTCTAGAAAGTTAGGCTGGGGCATTAAGCTTAGCAGGAAATAGCTCAGGTCCTTGAAATGCCAGTCCTTTCTTCCACTAACTAAACCATCTACTTAACGAGACAGAAAACAAACCAAGGGTTACTGAGGGGGTGGGGGATGGGCTAGGTGGGTGATAGGTACCTAAGGAGAGCACATGCGATGAGCACTGCGTGCTGTATGTAAGTGATGAATCAATGATTTCTACTCCTGAAATCAATATTGCACTGTATGTTGGCTAACTTAAATTTAAACTAGAAAAATATAAATAAACATCTAATTTGCATCAGCTATTATTCTGAATGCTACAAGCAGTGATTCTCAGCAAGGGTCTATTTTGCCACCCAGGGGACATTTGGCAATGTCTGGAAACCTCATTAGTTGTTACAACTGGGGAGTGTTACTAGTGTCTAGTAGGTTGATGCACAGAGCAACCAGTACAGCCTCCAAAACAAAGAACTATCTGGCACAAAATGTTAATAGTGCAGAGGTTGAGAAACTGGCTAAGTTGTAAAAGAACAAGTAGCAGGGAGCCTGGATGGTTCAGTTGATTAAGCAACCAACTCTCGATTTTAGTTCAGGTCATGATCTTGAATTTCATGAGATAAGCCCTGTGCTGACAGTGCAGAGTCTGGTTGGGATTCTCTCTCTGCTCGCTCTGCCACTCCCCTGCTCACATGCTCATTTGTATGCACTCTTGCTGTCAAAATAAATAAACTTAAAAAAATTAAAAATAGAATACAAATAGAAAAATAAAAGGGCAAGCAGACTCTAGAGAAACATGTTCCTGTTACTCTACTCATCTCAGTAGTAGATAAAGTCAGCTTGTATTGCATGATGAACTTGAAACAAACTTATTATTTTTTTTTAATATTTTTATTTCTAGGAGAGAGAGAGAGAGAGACAGCGTGAGCAGGGGAGGGTCAGAGAGAGAGGGAGATGCACACTCTGAAATAGGCTCCAGGCTCTGAGCTAGCTGTCAGCACAGAGCCCGACGCGGGGCTCGAACCCACGAACCGCGAGATCATGACCCAAGCGAAAGTCAGACCTTTAACTGACTAAGCCACCCAGGTGCCCCAAAACCAACTTATTTTTTAATAAACAAGGGTTCTTCAACTTGCTCCTAGGCTGGAAGAGGAACTGGAAGTACTGCAGTACAGTTAATCAGGGTGATGATAACATTCATGGCATATGTTTTGAAAAGCAAATATTTAATGCAATAGCTCCTCAGGACAGACCTTGCGCAGAAAGTCACCACCCAAGGGATAAAAAGGGATTTCTCTTACAAAGGGCATACCCCTTGGAGTGGCACTTTTCATTATCACAGAAACATAGCACACACAGCCAGCCCTGAAAGTGCAAAACATTATAACTATGTGAAGAAACCGCAGACACCCAATCACACACAATGAGGGCTGTATATAAGGTGACCAAATATCCCTGTTTGTCCTGGAGTCTCACTTTACAATATTGTCCTGGCATAATTAATAGCACTTCTCTTCACTCTCAAAGGGTGCAGGAAATATACAAGAGGAGTTTACAACATCCTGTCATATCAGAAAGCAAAGAAGCGATCAAAGATGATTAGGGTTATGTCAAAAGGAATCAGGAGCCAAGTTGAAAAGACTCCCACAGACCAAAAGTGAAATGATCTGAGCATCAAGAAGAACTACAGTGGACTGGCTATAAATCCAAAATCCATGATTATATTTTGACTGAAAAAAGTAACTGATCACAGTTACAGGAAGCAAAGCAGATCATTACTGAAAAAACAGGCAAAGGGAAGAATCAAGCATTTCCTTTCCTGTATGAATTCTATCTAACAAACCTAATAGCTAATGAGGGAAAATTTCTGACAGAAGCATTCCAGCTAATAAATGAGGAATCATTTATAGAATTTATTATATAAATACACCTAGGATCCTAACATCATAACAACCAGACATGCCATCATCGATGTGTTCTTGCAAAATATAAGAAATGAATTTGATTACACCTTTAATTTTTGGTTAATATAGAGGACAAAGAACTATATTAAATAACATCATGGGTATGCAAACAGCAAAATTCAAAGACATGAAATTCTACAGGATAAATAATGCAGTTGTTTCAATGAATGAATTTCAAGAGAAAAAAGAATAGGAACTATACATTATAAAACTTAGAAGACAAAGCAACCAATTATAATCTATGGATCTTATTTAGATCCTAACTCAAATAAACTTTTTAAAAGTATGTGCTTTTTAAGAAAACATTAATTGCAAATTAAGAAATTATTTTTATTGGTATAACAATAATATTGTGGGTTTTCTTTTTAAGAGCTTTTTTTGTTTGTTTGTTTGTTTGTTTTTAATTTTGAGAGAGAACAAGTGCCAGCAGATGAAGAGCAGAGAGAATCCCAAGCAGGCCCCATGCTGTCAGCGTAGAGCCCTATGCAAGGCTTGATCTCACAAACTGTGAGGTCATGACCTAAGCCAAAATCAAGAGTTGGATGCTTAACTGACTGAGCCACCCAGGCGCCCCTCAAGGAGTTCTTACCTTTCAGAGGTACACACTGAAATATTTATAGACAACTTTTGGGAGCTATTTTGAAATATTTCAGTAGGGAAGACAGGGAAGAGGGTATAGAAATAAAACAAGATTGGCTATGAGTTTATAATGGGTAAAGCCAAATAATGAATACATGAGGATTCACTATACATGTTTGAAATTTTCTATTATAAGAAATTTCTAGGGGCGCCTGGGTGGCTTAGTCAGTTAAGCGTCCGACTTTCACTTAGGTCATGATCTCGCGGTTCGTGGGTTCGAGCCCTGTGTCGGGCTCTGTGCTGACTGCCAGCTCAGAGCCTGGAGCCTGCTTCACATTCTGTGTGTGTCTCTCTCTCTCCTAGAAATAAATAAAACATTAAAAAAAATTAAAAAAAAAGAAATTTCTAGGGGTGCCTGGGTGGTTCAGTCAGTTATGCGTCCGACTTTGGCTCAGGTCATCTCATGGTTCGTGGGTTCGAGCCCTGTGTCAGGCTCTGTGCTGATAGCTAGCTCAGAGCCTGGAGCCTGCTTCACATTCTCTATCTCCCTCTCTCTCTGACCCTCCCCTGAGCATTCTGTCTCTCTCTCATAAATAAATAAAACATTAAAAAAAAGAAATTTCTAAACAGAAAAAATACAGAAAATAAAATATTTAACATTTGAATATGTAACAAAAATTATGTCACTAAAATTCCATGGAAAAAATTTTCTTTTGAGGCTTTTTGAGACATCATCCATAAACTTTGGTCTCAAAGCAGATTTGGACACCCAAGGAAAAAAGCAAGCCCTGGCTCTTACCAGAGCTTCTCTAAAGAGATTCCAACTGGATGAAAATCCAGAGTCCTATTTGGCTAAGCATATTATCAAAGAGAATCTAACAATTAATTAAAGTAAACAGAAAGACCACTGATGAGCAATTCCCAGCCTGTAGTGGACCAACACTCCTCACTTAGTTTTGGAATATGGACCTCCGTGAGAAAGCCAAACTCGAGCAGGTCAACCCCCAGGTCCTAAAGACCAGAAGCCAGAGCCTCTAAAAAAGCCTTTTCCTGGGTTTGGCTGCCAGCTGGCTACAAGCTTTGCTAAGTTTGTCTGGGAAGTGGGGAAAAAAAGAGTGGACTATGCATCTGGACCACAACATTGCTAAATAGAAGCAGCTTAGTATCTCAAGATAGTGGATGACATCTCAGATATATTTATGGCCTGGCTACTATAGGCTCATGGAGACAGTGGAGAGGCCGGGAAATCATCTGCTAAATCAAAATTAAACATCCTGGTTATATACCATGGTTATCTAAGAAATATGTGATAAAAAAAATGTGTTTCAAAGTAGACTGAATAATGCAACTGTGTTGAAGTCATCATTTATCTTATTTACAATAAAAAATGGGGAGAAAAAAACTCAGTAAAAGAATCTAATATTAAAAGTCACCACAAAACAAATCACATCTTATAATTATAGTACCCTGTCAACAAAAGACAGACTAACTCACCCAGCATCCAGCGTTTGAAAGCACAGCACTACGGTGACACTGCAATGTAATCCATGCTCATTACAAAGATATTTTAAACAATATTCCAGAATTTTAAACAGAAAGGAAACCTTTCAGTGACAGCAAAATAAGAAAGTGTAAACAGTACAAATACTGCATCTTCTCATTATGTATTTTTAAATGCCTACAAACATCTCTATTTTTCTTGAATCGACACTTCTGTTAAACAGATCGCTACCACCTCATGATTTCCAGTTGGCAACTGAGAACCTCTCAGATGACAAGGATTTAGATGTATCAACAGAGACTATCTGGTAACAAGAGGTAGGTGGCGAATGCATTTCAAGGCAAGAAACTGACAAGGACCAGATCCCAGGTCCAGAGTTTATGGGAGTATCCATGGGCTCCACCTTAGGAGGTTCTGAAGATCAAATATATTCACTAAAACGTAAGCTCCATGAGGTCAGGGACTCTCCCCGCTATTTTATTTGTTGATACATATATCAAGCAAGCACCTAAGAGAGTTCCTGGTACACTGTTGGGCCTCAATAAATATGTGTGGAATGAATAAAGTGGAAATAGAAAAAAAAAAGCATCTTATGCTATAAAGTGCCATCAAATACACTGTATTAATAATAGTTCATCTTTCAGATTTATTTAATTAGAACTTTATATAGAACTGAATACTTTTTAAAATACTTTCATGTTTATTCAATAATCAATAGCAAAATATTGATTTCCTACTGGATGGGTGGATAGTTGTTACAGTACAAGGAATAATGGGGAAACTTTACAGATGAGGGTACAATGTTACAGAGACAAAGGGAGTACAAATAAAGTAAAATAAACAAGGCTGCCTGAGAGATCCCAACTGGGGAGGGAAAGATCCAGCACCTGAGCGGCAGGGCAGAATGAGTGAGCACCAGAAGACTATCCTCTCAAACAGCACTTACAACAAATGTAACTTAGAACGCCTGGAGCTATTAACAGTTCTGTGTGTGTTCCCACTGGTAAATCACAAGCTCTGGGAGGCTAACATCTCATGTGCCTCATTCACCACTGTGCTTCCAGCACCAAACACACAGTAGCTGTTCAATAAATACTTGTTAAATGGAAAAGAAGGGAGGCAGAGTGAGCTAATGATCTTGCAGGTTGATACAGCCCTCATCACAATGAGGTGTAAGTTGTCAATATGGGACAAAACTTTCCCCTTACTATGAGAATTGCTCAAGAGGCAGACATGAAGATCCCACTGAAGGAGAAAAACTTCAACCTGAACTAAAATTCAGGATATCATTTCCCCAAAAGATGGTAAAAAACACTGTTTGCATCACTTGGATCAGAGACGTGAGGAGCTGTGCTCTCTGGAACTCAAAATAAATCAGACCTTGCCTTGCTTCTGTTTGACAACAAATGGAAAGAAAATGGGTCAAAGTGCCTTTCTGCACCCCACCACTCTTCCGCTCTCACTTCAAAGCCCTTCAGTGAGTAAAGACGAACGCATCCTCCAATGAGATCTCCCTCCACTTGGTGATTCCTGAAAGGTCCTGCACCTTCCAGCACCTTTCTTTTGCAAAAAAGGTTCATCCTTATTGCGCCAGGGTCTCCTGGCGATGCTGAGTTTTCTGGTGCCGATTGAGGATGGACCTCTGGTTGAAGCTCCTCCCGCAGGAAGGACAGTGGTAGGGCTTCTCCCCAGTGTGGATCCGCTGGTGTCTGACCAGTCGCTCCCCTTTACTGAACCGCTTCCCGCACACCTGACACCCATATGGCTTCTCACCAGTGTGGGCTCGCCGGTGCACAGCCAGGTTTGCATTCCTGCTGAAGCTCTTGCCGCACTCACAGGTGTAAGGCTTCTCCCCCGTGTGAGTTCTCCGATGCACCTGCAGATGCTGCCGTCGGCTAAAGCTTTTCCAGCAGTCACCACACTTGTAGGGCTTCTCCCCAGTGTGACTCCTCTGGTGGACCTCGAGGTGGTGCCTCTGACTGAATGTTTTCCAGCACTCGCTGCACACATATGGTCTCTTTCCCAGGTGGGTTCTCTGGTGCTTCATGAGGTACTCTCTCAAGGTGAACCCCTTCCCACATTCGACGCACCCATAGGATTTCTCTTCTTCGTGGGTTCGCTGGTGTCTGACAAGATTTGAGCTCCGACTAAAGCCTTTTCCACACTCGGGGCATTGAAAAGGCTTCCAGAAGGAGCTGTGGGTCTTGAGGTCATCAGGCAGGGGCATGACACCATGCTGAGGAGGAGGAGGCCCTGGCATGTTTCCCACAGAGCTACTGGGCTCCTGCTCACAGGTTCTTCCAAGCTCAGGGCTCTGGAGGGTGGCTTCCCCAAACCTCTCTGATGTCACCTGAGCAAGTGCCCCCTTGAGGTCTGCCTGCTGGGTTTTAGCCTCCTTTTCCTTGCTCCCAATGCCTACAGGACAAAGGAGATACAAGCTAATTCTGTAGCAGTTATGAAAGTAAATCTCTATGTTAGGACTTGGCTTGTAAGGATGTCCCATTAACAATTCTTTCTTTTTCCCTTTGACCAATGACCTCAATACAGTTTTCTTTCATGGACTCTAAAACCAGACTTCACTTTACCTTTTTCTACTTTATTACTGACTGAATGTTTGTGTCTTCCCCAAATTCATAGGTTGAAATCCTAAACTCCAATGTGATGATATCAGATGGGGTGTTTGGGAAGTAATAAGGTACAGTCATTAGGGTGCAGCCTCCATGATGGGATCAGTGTCCTTATAACAAGAGGAAGGGAAACCAGAGCTCTTAGCACAGAGATCATGTGAGCATGATCCTTCATGATGGGAGAGGCAGGGACACAGCACAGATCCCTCAATCCCTCTATCTCACTCTGTCTGCCATGTCTTGAGATGCCAAGACAGAGTGAGGTGGCAGCCAGCTGCAAGCCAGGAAGAGGGCACTCTCTGGACACTGAATCTACAGGAATCTTGATCTTGAACTTCTCAGCCTCCAGAACTTGGAGAAATAAATGTCTGTTGTTTTAAGCCACCTGGCCTATAATATTCTATTGTAGTAATCTGAGCCAAAACTCTCCATTACCTTTTTTACAGAATAGTCTGCCAAATCTTAATGTGTTCTCAGTTAATTTTCTCAGACTTGTATATCCTTCTAAATCTAACTCAATGATTTCCTTGAAGAAACCTTCCCTGCTTACTCTCTTAACTACATCTCTTTAGCACATTTATACTGAATTAGCACTGTTTATTCCGCACCTATTTATATGTGACCTTGTTGAAAATGCCACTTTACATTCATCAAGGTATTATGCCTTCCCTAGAGATTATAAACCTATTCCAGAGATGGTGGGCTACTTGGAGTTCTCCATAACCTGCATACAGTTGCTCAGCATGCAGTCCTTGCCCCTGCCCCCAACCCACTCCTCCCTCCCTCTAACCAGGTTTCATTAATCTGGGTCTCCTGGGAGCCTGTCACAAGCTTACTAAGTGCTGGATGAATGAATGAATCCAGTGTGTCACTGACTTCTACCAGACCAAAATGCCCATGAATGCTGCTGAAATGCTTCAATCCTTCTAGAAGTTCTTCCTCTGATCCCTCTTTCACTCTCTCTAAATTAACAGAAGAATTATTTACAGAAGAACAGGAGGAAGGGGAGGAAAAAAAAAAAAAAAAAAAAAAAGGGCGGGGGGGGGGGGGGGGGGGGGGGGGGGGGGGGGGGGGGGGGCGGTTCTGGGAAGCAAAGGAACCAAGACAGAAAAAAAGAGATGAGGGGTGCCTGGCTCAGTCAATACAGCATGCGACTCTTGATCTTGGGGTTGTGAGGTCAAGCCCCACGTTGGGTGTAAAGACTACTTAAAAATAAAATCTTAATGAGAAAGAATGAAATCTGGCCATGTGTAGCAACATGGATGGAACTTGAAGGTGTTATGCTGAGCAAAGTAAGTCAGGCAGATAAGGACAGATGGACAGATACCATATGTTTGCACGTATAGGAGGATTAGGAGGAACCTAACGGAGGACCATGGGGGAGAAGAAGGGGGGAAATAGTCGGGGAGAGGGAGGGAGGCAAACCATGAGAGACTCTTGAATGCTGAGAACAAACTGACAACTGATGGGTGTGGGGGGGAGGAGGGGTGATGGGCATGGAGGAGGGCGCTTGTGGGGATGAGCACTGGGTGTTGTTGGAAACCAACTTGACAATAAACTATTTATAAAAAAATAAAATAAAAATAAAATCTTAAAAAAGAAAGAGAGAGATGGCAAGCAGCACTTAGGCACAGTAGGGGTCCTTTCAGATGACGTCGTTAAAACACAAAAAGAAAAACATCACACGACTTCTAATCTAAACAAATATGAAGGACAGAGCTGTCAGCTCTGATAGATTCTTCTGTAAACTTTCCATGAAAGATGCACAAAACATAACTGTAGAATTCAAAGAATTTTCATAATGAACACAACTATATAAAAAACATCCAGGTAAGAATACCAGCATCCAGAAAGCCCTCTCCTAGCCCCTCCAGTGACTATATTCTGCCACCCCACGGCTAATGCTATTCAGACTTTTATCACCATAAACTACTTTTACCTGGTCTTAAACCTTATGTATTGGATTCAAATATTATTTCTGGATGCTTCCACCCATTATTATGCTTGTAAGATTCACCCATATGGCGGGATGTAACTATAGTTACACTATGTTTTCTTTCATTGGTATTACATTGTCAGAATATATTTTAATCTATTTATGAATGTGGCTGATATTCATTTGGGTAATTTCCAGTTTTCAGGAGTTACCAATAGTAAAACTGAAACTAAAAGCAGTGCACAAGCCTTAGCTGGACTCTGGGAGATGGTAGTATGTGCTAGGTATTAGATATCATGGAATTCTGGTTTCTCAGGCCCAATCCTACACAGCTATCAATGCAGGGGCTACAAGTAAATGGGAATAAATCACAGGAAGTCCTGAAGGTTGAGATGCCAGTAGATAGTATGCGTGAGAAATGGACTTTGGCCCACCCAGACTTAGCATAAATGCTTAGGGAAGTACTTGGGTTGTTTCAAATAGTGAGAAGAGCACAAACATACAACCAGTCTCTAGAACTGTCAGATGGCAAGGGTGGAGGTGGGGGATACAGGTATAAAATCCCTCTGGGACAGAAGGGCAGAATCGTTCCAGCACGCAGCAGTATCACTGGCAGAGGTTGGTCCCTGAGGGGGATTAAGGCGCTAGAATACTGGTACACCAGCATCTGAGGTGTGTTGCAAGAGCTCCTGAACTGCACAGTTATGTCTGAGGGTTTCCACATCCTCCACCATTACAGAAGTCTTAAATTTCAGGACGCCTGGACGGCTCAGTCAGTTAAGCGTACGACTTCCACTCAGGTCATGATCTCATGGTTCGTGGTTTCAAGCCCCATGTTGGGCTCTGTGCTGACAGCTCAGAGCCTGGAGCCTGCTTTGGATTCTGTATCTCCCTCTCTCTGTCCCTCTCCCCACTCCCACTCTCTCTCTCTCAATAACAAATAACATTTAAAAAATTGTTTTTAATTAAAAAAAAGAAGTCTTACATCTCTTTGTAACATAGGTTGGCATCCTTTGGCCACTCATATGACTGCCTGGACAACCTTGTCCTGGACCCAGGTCTACTGAGCCCCTCCTTTAAGGCCTCTTCCTCCATAATGACCATTATTCCATGTACTTGGGCTCTTCATATGAACTGCTAAGATCGCAAAGGCAAGTGCCTTTAACTCTTTAGGGTGACCAGCAAAGTGTTGGCCACATAGTAAGTGCAAAATAAATATTTTTGGATGAATAAATAAATAAATGTTGGCTGATTCATAAAGGAATTAATATTTGTATAGCTAATAAAAATATCTTAACACTACCATATTCACCAAATGTTTAGATTTATTATCTCACTTAATCCTCAAGATGCCATGAGAGCTCTATGAATGTCCCCATTTTGCAAATAAGGAAACAGAAGCCTGGAAAGGTCACAGTCAGTGATGGAGCCAGGACGGGCTCTCCAATGTGCTAAAGGCAGTACAGTGATACTCCCACTCATCCCTCAACATATTTTAAGATGAAAAAAGGTCAGATGGGATGGGGTCAGGACAAATGAACAGTCAGTACATAATTCAGAAAGTTATGAAAAGAAAAGCGGAGGGAACAAAAGAAAGGGTCATAACCAGTGACGTTTCTTTTCCTTTCCCCCTCCAACCCGCAGAGATACCTCCATTCTAGGAGTCTCCAGCCCCTGCAGCACCCTCCCCGGCTTCCCTGCCAGGGCCTCTCCTTGTACTTCCCCAAACTCCTCTTCCCCCTTCTCTTGCTGCTCTTCCTCCTTTGAGCACGTTCCATGTGCATCATGGTCTCACCCTTCCAGCTCCAACCCAGGTAAAATCTGGCCACCACCTGAGACAGGCCCAGCCCAGGCTCTGCTTGCTCTGTGACAGCGGCCCACATGGACCATCTATGTGTCTTCTGTACACATGCCTGTACCCCAAAGGCTTCCCTGCCATTAGTCCTGCCACAACACAAAGCTGCAAAGTTGGAGCCAGTGTCCGAGGGCATTCAATAAATCCCTGTTGAGGGAATGAGATCAGAGGATCATCTTTTGCTGTTCTTTTGCTTTCTATCCTGGGTGGGTACTCTTCAGTTACAGACAGAGTAGGTGCTCCAGGAATTGTGACAACCAACCTGTCTCATCACAGCCAGAACAACTACCTTGTGTTTTCTTGCCCCTCATCGGCTCTTCTCCTGACAGGACAGCACATACCTGACTCCTTAAACTCTGGGTCCATGCTCTTTCCTTGGACCCATTTACTCACCTTCTTTTGTTGGTAGCACCAGATTCTGAAATCTGGGGAAAGGGCAAGAACCCCGACCTGCAGCTTTCAAAACTCCTCAGTTTCTTACCTTTGGGATGGAACCAGTCTTACCTGGAGGTGAGACCCCACAGTCCGGGGGTTCCACGTATTCCCCAAAGCAGTCTATCTGGGCTGGGGTCACATGCCTCCACTCCTCCTCAGGGAAGGCCAGGGCCATATCTTTAAATGGCCCCAACCCCTGAAACAACAGGAGATTGCTATGGATAAAGAAATAATACCAAAGTAGGGAGAGTCTAAAAGCAGAAGTGAACACAGGGGTAATACTCTAGGAAAGAACAGAGCAAGAAGACAGAAGGAATCAGATCCAGAGATGGTCTTTGGAGCAAAAGTCCCTACCTCTTGACAATTTAATGACAGGGAAGTAATGGACTTGTCTGAGCTACCATATTTTCTTTTTTTTTTAATTTTTTTTTTTTTTATGTTTTCATTTATTTCTAGGAGAGAGAGACAGCGTGAGCAGGGGAGGGTCAGAGAGAGAGGGAGTCACAGACCAAAGCAGGCTCCAGGCTCTGAGCTGGCAGTCAGCACAGAGCCCGACGCAGGGCTCGAACCCACGAACCGCGAGATCATGACCTAAGCGAAAGTCGGACACTTAACCGACTAAGCCACCCAGGCGCCCCATGAGCTACCATATTTTCGAGTCTCTGTCGCAGCCACCTAGCTTGTACCCTAACAACCACAGCACCCAATTCCCGCTTTTCAATTCCCTCTCCTCAATCCTCAAGCTTAATCAAGACTCAGAGCTATTTATCCCTTCACCTAAAACCGATCTTCCCTCAGAGAGAAGTAAATATTTGGGCAGGCTTTGTCTTAAGAACAATGCTGTATTAAAATAAATTCAGTATTGGGTGCCTGGGTGGCTCAGTTGGTTAAGCTTCTGACTTCAGCTCAGGTCATGATCTCACAGTTCGTGGATTCAAGTCCCTCATCAGCCTCTGAACTGACAGTGCACATCCTGCTTCAGATTCTGTGTCTCCCTCTCTCTGTCCCTCCCCGCGTGTGTTGTCTCTGAAATAAATAAATAAACATTAAAAAAATTAAATAAATTCAGCATCATTCACAACACCATGAAGAACCATTATGACAAAAAAGAGTGGTCTAAAAAATTAAAACATGTTATCATCCTTCATCTCCTCCAAAACACATGCTAGGAAAACAGGAATAGGAAAGGACACAGGCATAAACCTTGCCCAAACAGTGCTTTAGCTATACCAGACTTGAGTTATTATTATTATTATTATTATTATTATTATTATTGCCAAATGACCCACTTTCTTCTACTTTCCTTCTATTAAAAACTCTTCACTTTAAAACTCACTGTCCCTGGGACACCTGGGTGGCTCAGGTGGTTAAGCATCTAACTCTTGATTTTGGCTCAGGTCATGATCTCATGGTTCATGAGTTCAAGCCCCACATCGAGCCCCATATTGGGCTCCACACTGAATGCAGATGCTCAATCTCTCTCTTTCTCTTCCCTGCTTTCTCTCTCAAAATAAAAACAAGACAAAAAACCTCACTGTCCCCTTCAAAAAGATGCCAGACTGGAAATCTCCCACTTCCCTGGTAACACTCAACACCCAGCAGACATGACAAGAGTGCCCCAACTGTGCTCATTACCCCAATTTGTAGCAGGCAGAGAAGTCAAACAAGGCCAAATCCTGGTGTAGCCAGGGTAGAGGCCAAAGGGACCACTCTGTTCAGTGTTCCATGGAGTCCCAAACCCTGAGTCAGCTACACTCCTGCTGACATGGGAGGAGAGGGTCCCAAGGAAGAGAAGCAGCAAAAGTATCCATAAAGACTATCTACAGAGGGTTATTGATTTCTTGATCAACCACCACTGCCTAAATTAAGCTTATCAATAATGTCTTCCTCCTACACATGTACCCCAATGTTCATAGCAGCACTCTCAACAATAGCCAAAACATGGAAAGAGCCAAAGTGTCCATCAACAATAAACTATGAAAGAAAAGAATAATAATAATAATGTCTTCCTCCTCAGTAAAGAGTAATACTGGTCAATTAAAAAATAAGTCACAGAGTAATAAAAACAAGTGAATTGAACCTTACGCCTGGGCCCTAAGGCTTAAGGGTCAACTCAAGTTAGTAAATGAGGATGATAAATTAGAGAAAACAAAGCTGTCATATCCATCAGAACAAGAAAGTACAATAATTCAACTTGCAGATGGCGCTTTGTTGTGCAGAGAAACCTTGGGGAAGGTGAACCTCATTCAAAGCAATGTCATGATCCCCAGAAGGGCAGAGGTACAGCTCACCTGGGATCCAGCTGCAAGGAACCCAGCTGCCATCTCTTGGTCTCTGGTGTTCACTGGAGGGAGGCCAGGACCAGCCTGAAGAACTGGCAGAGCTAAGCAAAGGGGCGGGGGGGAAGCAAAGAAAGATTAGTGCTGTCTTGCAGTTAGCTTTTTCAAAGGTGTCCACTGCCTGACACACAGAACCCAAGTACCTTAAGGAGGCTCCACACAGACCTACCCTGTTCTCAACTAGGCAGATGGTCCTGACCCAGTATGCCCCGCCCCTTGAAGGCTATTCATACTATCTGGTCACACTGCGAATAACCCTCTTTGAGATTCAGTAACACAATGAAATCACGCATTACTTTTAGGGATATATTTTGTCTGCCCACTTAAAAAATACCCCTAAATGTCACCTACATATTCCCAGGAGGTTTCTAGAAGGGATGTAAGGGAAAGAAAAGAAGAAATAGTAAGAGAGCACAATCCAAGATATCCCCTGCAGAAATCAGAGAGTCAAGGTATAGAAAACAATTTCACTTCATCTGTTTCCTACTGAAATCAAGGAAGTAACCAGGAAAACTCAAAATTACAGCTCACAGGTAACTTAATTTATCAATTGTTGGGCTTGTAAAGGAGCACGGCTTTCTGCATCCTTACTTCTTCACTGTTCGCATCTTACCCTGATCTTGGAAGGCTTGTGTCCCAGCTCCAGGGTCTTGACTGAGTTGCTCTTCAGTGCCTTGGTCTAGGCCTTGAACTCCTTCACTATGGGGCATCCCCCACTCGGGCTTGACCTCCACTGGCCCCAGGTGGACACCTGGCTCCCACGGGCCTCTGCAAAGTGCTGTCTCCTCCCGTTCTCCCTGCACGTGGCATGGAACCTAAGAATAGTCCCCAACATCTATTAGAATGAGGCCTGGGTGAGGGAGTTGAATTAAAACCTAAAAAGAGAATCAAGAAAAGAACCATTCCAACTGCAAAAGAGAAGACACAGCCAGGATGTCAGTGAGAAGGTGAAAATGAGGCTAACCTCTCTTTATCAGGCTCTGAGCAACTGTTATGTGTCCATGCCCTTTTGCAAGGGTCCCTCCGGCCTGCCTCAATACTGACCAAATTCCACCAGGAATAATATCACAGAGAGGCTAAATATTGTTTGGTTGACAACTTTAGCTCAAAATGCTCCCTACTAGGAAAAAAAATCTCTCCCAATTACAAATGCTGAAAGTAAAAAATACAAAGCCTTGATTCTCCAGTAAATTAGCCAGTGAGAAAAACTGGCTCTAAAAATAGCAAAGAAAATCAGGACAACCCACACTGTGACACACTCACAAAAACAAGACCTTCTTGGTCTACTTTTAAGCTCCTGAATTGGGAATAAAAAACAATTCCTAGGATTACAGAGGAAGTCAGGAGTAACTGCAGTAGGAAAAGGAAGAATAAAGTAAAGAAAGATGGTTACTTGCAAGCAAACAGTAATGTTCAGTCCTACTTTCCTTCCCAGCCAACAATAAGGTGACTGCACCAGAGAGTAACAGACACTTGGCCAGAGTCCCAAGGAAGCATCTGAGATGAGGTTACTTGGTATCACCAGAACACCACCACAGAATCGCTAATGTGAGCCACTTGAGCCAATATCCCAGATATGGAAACAGCACTGTCCAGACAATGATTCCTAGTAATAATATTCATCCAATTGGAATTTCCCACTTTCCACATGCACCTCTAACCAAAGAGAATGAGTCTATGAGAGATCTTCAAATTGGTCACGACTGCCTTCTCTGGGCCCAGGGCTCATAAGGGAAATATGTCCAGGCCTTTGTCCTGATGACCAGAAAGGAAGCTAACAAGCCTTCTACAGGCCTTGCATCTTCCCTGGGAATGGCTTCTCTTGCTGAAAACTCCACTGCCCTCCAAAAAGTACCTCAGGGAGTCTGGGACCAGAGGAAGGAGACTGTACACCCCATTATTCCCACTGTTTCTTCAAACCTTTCAATTCGTTAAATGTCCCCTTACCACACCAACAAAACAAGACCCAGATACCCCCTTCTCACCCACCGCCTTGGCCTCCAATGTTCTCTCTGTGAAGTCTTCCACCATGGCCACAAGAGCCTTGCCACTCTCCAGGCCATGCTCCCGAATCCAGGCATAGAACTCCCGTGGCAGGATGGTCAGGAACTGCTCCAGCACCAGCAGCTCCAGGATCTGCTCCTTGGTGTGCAGCTCAGGCCTCAGCCACTGGCGACAGAGTTCCTGCAGTTCCTTGAGGGCTTCCTGGGGACCAGCTGCCTCCTGGTAGCGGAACTGCCGAAATCTCAGACGAAAAGTCTCAGGACTAGGGTCCTCCTTTGCCCTGCCCCATGGCAACTCTTTCTCCAACTTTACTACAGGTACACCCATCTGCTGCTGAGGGTCTTCTGCCATCCCTGGACGCTCCTTTAGCATCTTCACACTCCTCCCAGAGGACTGAGGGTCTATTGGGAAGACAAGACAAACAATAATGGCAGCATAAATGAGACAAAGGAAAGGTCAATCCATCCCAGTTCTGTCTACATTAATCAGTCCATCCCAGTTCTGTGTCCACATCAATGGATATTCTCCTGGAGAGCATAATTACTTTCTGTGAAGCATGCTCAAAAGACTGAACATATATCGGAAAATCATGCCAATTCAATTCAGTATTTGCTACCACCTATTATGTGCAGAAAAAATTCTTTATTCCCACAAACAGTGGATGATCTCATTAGGGAGATAACACTAAAATCAGAGAATATAAAATAGGTTATAATTGGGTCAGTTGCCAGAACCTACTCTTCCAACACTGTAAGAATTAACACTTTCAACAAATATATATGCCAGGCTTGCAGAAACTAGAAATGTAATATAGAACAAGACAAAGAAGGCACTTGCCCTTTGAAACTCATATACTAGTGCAACAGACAGAAAAAAACACATACAAATAAATTAAAATTATAAATAGAGGGGTGCCTGAGTGGCTCAGTCGGTTAAGTGTCTGACTTGAGCTCAGGTCATGATCTCACGGTTTGTGGGTTTGAGCCCCATGTCAGGCTCTGTGCTGACAGCTCAGAGCCTGGAGCCTGCTTCTAATTCTGTGTCTCCCTATCTCTCTGACCCTCCCCTGCTCACCCCTGCTGTCTCCATCTCTCTCTCAAAAATAAATAAAATGTTAAAAAATTAAAAAATAAAATAAAATTATAAATAGAGATACTCTCTAGAAAGGAAATGTGTAGGGTGGTCTGCTAATAAGGGATGAATAACTTAAAGAAGGCTTTTCTGAAGAGATGACGCTTAGGCTAAGACCCGAAAGATGATAATGAGCCACTGATTCAAAGATTTTTCCAGGCACCAGGCTTGAGGCCAGAAATTACTCCATGTGTCTGAGAATAAGGCAAATGACAGTGCAGCTTCAGCAAAGTTAACTGAGGGTCAGAGCTGCACGAGAAGAGGTGACAGGCAGGCAGAACGAGATTATCCAGGAACAGGGCCATACTAAGAATTACAGCTTAATCTTATTTTAGTGGGGAGCTACATGTTTTACAAAGGTCATTTTGCCTGTCATATGTCAACAGAGAATAGGTTAGAGAGAAACAGAAAGGAAGCAGCTCTTGACAGTGGCCCAAGCAGGAGATGATCAGGATGGTGGCAAAGATGCAGAAAGAGTCAAGACATATTTTGGAGGTAAAACCAAAAGACTTACTGGTGGCTTAGATGTGACAGTGTGCTTTGCCTAAAGAAAACAACAGAGTGATCCAAGATCATTATAACTGATGAAAATACTTTAAAAGTGTGTAGGCTTTATCATTTAGAAAACCTGCGAACACAGGGCACCTGGGTGGCTCAGCTGGTTGAGCATCAGGCTTCCACTCAGGTCATGATCTCATGGTTCGTGAGTTCCAGCCCTGCGTCGGGCTCTGTGCTAACAGCTAGCTCAGAGACTGGAGCCTGTCTTCAGATTCTGTGTCTCCCTCTCTCTGACCCTCCCCTGCTCAAGCTCTCTCTCTCTCCCTCTCAAAAATAAATAAAACATAAAAAAAAAAAAAGCCTGTGAACACACATTCTCATTTTTCTTTTTTTCCTTAATATTTATTTATTTTTGAGAGTGAGACAGAGAGAGACAGAGTGTGAGCAGGGGAGAGGCAGATACAGAATCTGAAACAGGCTCCAGGCTCCAAGCTGTCAGCATAGAGCCTGATGCGGGGCTCGAATCCACAGACTGTGAGATCATGACCCGAGCTGAAGTCAGATGCTTAACCGACTGAGCCACCCAGGTGCCCCACATATATTTCTTAATAACAATTCTGTAAAGGGATTATTACTCCTCCTACTTTTCTTATTTTTTTTTTAACTATTTTATGCTTATTTACTCTTGAAAGAGAGAAAAAGAGACAGAGTGCAAGCAGGGAAGGGGCAGACAGAGAGGGAGACAGAATCTGAAGCAAGCTCCAGGCTCTGAGCTGTCAGCACAGGATGGCTGGCCAAGAGCTGCCTCACAAAAGATATGGTACAGATGAGAAACATGAGAAGTCAAAATGAGAGAAAGGTTAATGTAGGCTCAGGTACTCCTGAAAAAGAGGTTTCGGGCGCCTGGGGGCCTCAGAAGATTGAGCATCTGACAGCTCAGATCATGATCCCACCGTTTGTGAGATTGAGCCCTTCGAGGCCCGTATCCAGCGCTGCAGTAAGCACAAAGCTCGCTTGGGATCCTCTGTCCCCGTCTCTCTCTGCCCCTCCGCCACTTACACTCTCTCGAAAATGAGTAAAGATTTAAAAAAAAAAAAAAGGAAGAAAAGGCTTATATTACCCTAGAGAATGAGTACTATTTAATTTTATGATGGGTTTGGGGCGGGTGGTATGTAGGTTAGGGAGACAGATCTGGGAGTCCAAAGTGGGGAAGGGGCTCCATTTTTAGAGGGAAAGACCACTCTTTTTTTTTTTTTGAAAAAATTTTTAATGTTTATTTCTGAGAGAGAGAGAGAGAGAGAGAGAGAGAGAGAGAGAGAGAGAGAAAGCATGAGCAGGGGAGGGTCAGTGAGATAGCGAGGCACAGAATCTGAAGCAGGCTCCAGGCTCTGTGCTAAGCTGTCAGCACAAAAGCCCGACAAACCGTGAGATCATGACCAGAGCCTAAGTCGGACGTCCGACGCTTAACCGACTGAGCCACCCAGGCGCCCCAGGGAAAGACCACTCTTAATGCCACAGAGAATAAGCAACTGGCAGGAGGTACGTCCGAAGGTTCTACTTAATATTCTATTGGGTGTCTGTGTACTTCTATACACTTCCTAAACCTATTTTACATTTTCAGTCGATTCATTTTTCATTTTGCTGCATCTATTGAGATTTCTTTCACGACTTTCTAGCTACTGCATTTCTTCACACCCCTATCGCATTTACCACACTACAGCGCAAATATTAACCGGTGTGTCCCAGACGACCTGCCCTGAAGGCAAGAAACGTCTCCATTCATCTTTCATCCCTGGCACTTCACGAAGAGAAGGCTTAAAGAGAAGCCATTCTTTAAGTGAGTGTCTTACGTCTTGCTCTAAAATGACTACTTCCGATTTTCACAGAGATCCGCGTTGGTTCAAGGTCTCGAGTTCGTGGACGCCCCGCGCTGAGGTAACCCTGGCCCGGGGTGGCCAACGTCGCCCCCACCTGAGTCCTCCGGGTCGCGCCCACCAGGCCTCGGTGTTTCGGGACGCAGCTTCGAGAAGAAGCGCCTCCCACTGTGTCAGCCCGGGCGCCGCCGCCTCCGCGACCCACAGCCGCACCGAAACCCGGCCCCAATACCCGCCGCGTCCGCCGCCGGCCGGCCGGCCCGCAACGCCCTAAATCCGCTCTCACCCTTGGCCCCTCAGAGGCGACGACCTGGTCCGAACCCTCAGAAGACCGGAAGTGGGCCGCGGACGCTGTCAGACAGGTGCGTGAGGAAAGAGTCCCTTCCGCTTCCTCTCTAGGATTCTCGGAGGTCCGTGAGTCTCGATGGTTGCTGGTCCACTGGGGCTGTGTCTGAATGGTCGCCCAAACTAACTCATACCCTGGAGGCTCGCAGCCGTCAGGCCCTTCGGCGCCTCCGTGCCTTTGCCTTTGCATCGGCTTCCTCTCGGTGAGGAGGACCCTCTAGACATACTACCGGACATGAAGCCTCCCTCAAGGACATTTAGAGTCCCGTGGGTCACCACGTGCGTATTCCGCGCTTCCCATACTTCGTGACAGGCTCAGGAGCCAAGGGAGACAGAAGGAAGCACCGAATATTATAGGTTCGCATATGAGGGGCTTCGACCCGAGTAGTGGGGAGGAGGGAGGAGCCGGCATCTCAGCTCAGATTTGAAGGGTGGACCAAAAAGTGAGGTGTGAGGGGCACCTGGGTGGCTCAGTTGGTTAAGTGGCCGCCGACTTGGGCTCAGGTCATGATCTCAAGGTTCGTGAGTTTGAGCCCCGCGTCCAGCTCTGTGCTGACAGCTCAGAGCCTGGAGCCTGCTTCAGATTCTTGTCTCCTTCTCTCTCTGCTCTTCCCCTGTTCACACTCTGTCTGTCTGTCTCTCAGAAATAAACATTATTAAAAAAAAAAAAAAAAAAAAGTGAGGGGTGAGTGTCCCCAGCAGAGGGAGCACAATGAGCCCGACGAGTATGGAGAAGTATGGAGAGATTGCTGGCATTTCCACACCATCTCGGCCATTCAAGCAGATGGTTAAACTAGATATTTCGGATAACAGTCTAAGACAATGGGAAGTTGTGGAAAGATTTAAAGACGAGAAGGGACAGATTTGGAAGGGACTGCAGAAGACCCCTTGGAGAAAGACTGAGCAAGAGAGGAGAGAGTGGAGGAGAGGGCTGTAGAGTAAAACGAGGCTGAATAAGTCAGTCCAGGAAAGAGAATGACGCAGACCTGGGGCAGTTGGTGAGACTAGAGATTGCAAGGAGCGATTAGATAGGAAGTAAAAGTATTGGGGAAGTAAAATTGCCCAGGTTTGAGGGCTAATTGGATCTGGCGGATGAGAGAGAAGATGGAATAATTTAGTAAGTTACAAAGAACATATATTTGGATAAGAATGGACATTTAGGGGCTCCTGGATGGCTCAGTTGGTTGAGTGTCCAACTCTTGATTTTGGCTCAGGTCATGATCTCACATTATAAGAGAGCAAGCCCCAGCCCCACATGGCGCTCTGCACTGACAGTGTGGAGCCTGCTTGGGATTCTATCTCTCTCTCTCAAAATAAATAAATAAACTTAAAACAAACAAAAAAAGAATGGACATTTAAAAAGCAGACAACAGGTTGGTCATCTGGAAAGAGATAATGTTGGGTCCATACCTTACACCACATCCAGGGCCAAGTCCAGCTGGACTCACAGGATCTCAGATTCTTTTATATTACAAATTCCATTTTCAGTCCACCTTGGAAATAGTTTCGGACAGCCTCCATCCACTAACATGCACTCATGTCTCAGATGTAGGAGACAACCTTGTCACCCAAGGCCAAGTGAAACTGCCTGATTGGCTAAATCTGTCTGGGAAAATTAAGCTATTCCTAGTGATATCAAAAACCTTTATTTAGCTTACCATGGAGAAGACACAGGGAAGAGAACATTCTGGAGGAGTCAGGAGGACGTTGGATCAGATCACAGGTTTCTAGGGCAGCTGTGGAGTGGAGAAATAGGTTCTTGCAAATTGGGAAGAAAAGAAACATGGGTGATGGTCTAGGTTGGGGCTTAGCAAACTTTTTCTATGGAAGACTGGAAAGTAACTATCCTAAGCTTTGCTGGACACATTTTCAGATATTCTTCATTTTTACAATCCTGTAAAAATGTCAAAACCATGTTCAGCTGATAGCCAGTGCTAGCTTTGACACAAGGGCTATAGTTTGCTGCCCCCTGAAGTAGATGGTTTTAAAATTATTCTAGCGAGGTGTCTAAGGAGTTCATTCTTGGCCTCTTTCCTCAGTGATATTACCTGCTGAGAATGCAATGGACAATGATAGGCTTAAATAATGGAGTACAAACTGCAATACCTATTGTGAGGAATGATGTAAGAAAAAATTGTAAGGTGAATGGAAAGATTGTCAAGCAACACTGAACACCCAAGTGAAGTTGAAAGCAAAACAAGTGACAGAATCAATCCACACTATTTTTTGCACCATCTAGGGTAAATCTACTTAAAACAGACCGGTGGATTCATGTAATGTTGGGATTTGTTTTATGAGAGGATGAAGGGTCTGATGGAAGATGTTTGCATTGAGTAACCATGAGTCCAGGCTGAACAGAGAAAGGGGATGGAAACCAACAAGAACAACAAAGAGAACCTGAAGAATCAGAGGTGAGGATGAGGCCATGAGGCAGGTTTCAGAAACTTTTCCAGAAATGTTATAGCCAAACTAAGCGTAAAATGCATTAGCTTTTTGTGTTACATAAAGATAATTATGCTATATTCTGTTCCGCACTTTGCTTTTATTCACTAAATAACGTATCTTTTCTTATCTACACATATTGATCTACCCCAACTCTTTTTACCAGCTGCATAGTGTTTCATTGCATGGATTTGCTGTGATTTATGAAGACTATTGGTGGACATTTAGGTTTTCTCCAGCATTAGGATTGACCAGAAATGTAGAATGGACGTTGTTATATGTCATTTCTCCTTTGGTTTTTCCAAATGAATCTAAGGATGAATTTCCATACGTGAAATTGCTGAGTCTAAAAGTTATATGCATTTGGAATTTTGTCATCTGTTACCAAATAAATTACCCTTCCTTAAAGAGACTGCACCAATTTCCATTCCCAATGATGATGGGGAATAAGGTTCATTTCCCCACAGTCTCATCAACACTGGATGTTATCAAATCATTCCATCTTTGCCAATCTGATAAGGGAAATAAATGGTGCCCCAATTTTTATCTGCACTTCTTAATTGTAAGGGAAGTCAATCATTATTTCTACCTACATTCGTTATTTCTATTTATTTTTCTGGGAACTGGCTATTTTTACCCTTCCCTCTGTTTCTGTTAGGTTACTTATTCTTTCATATTGATATATGTTTTTTGGACATTAAGAAAACTAGCCCATTTTCAAATGTCTTACAAATATTTTCCATTTGTCTTTCTTTTTATAAGTGTTTTTAAGTTTATGTATTCTGAAAGAAAGAGATCGAGGATGTGTGAGCGTGGGAGGGGCAGAGACGGAGAGAGAGAATCCCAAGCAAGCTCCACACTGACAGTGCAGAGAGCCCCATGCCAAACTCAAACTCAAAAACCTTGAGATCATGACCTAAGCCGAGATCAAGAGTCAGATGCTTTACAGACTGAGTGATCCAGGTGCCCCCCGCCATTTGTCTTTCATAATGAACTTTATGCATTGCAAACTATTGTATGCTTTATGTTTCAAATTCATTCATCCTGTTTTAAAAACCTTCTGTTTTTTGTCTTTCATACTCCAAATGCCTAGGAAATTTTCCTCAACACTGTTTGTTGAAGGATCTATCTTTCCCTATGTAAAGTTGTCTCTATGTTCACACTCCTATTCTGTAATCTGTCTGTATCCTGTGTCAGGACCTGCCAAATTATTTTTTTTTAATGTTTTACTTATTTCTAGGAGAGAGAGAGAGAGACAGCGTGAGCAGGGGAGGGTCAGAGAGAGAGGGAGTCACAGACTGAAACAGGCTCCAGGCTCTGAGCTGGCAGTCAGCACAGAGCCCGACGTGGGGCTCGAACCCACGAACCGCGAGATCATGACCTAAGCGAAAGTCGGACCCTTAACCGACTAAGCCACCCAGGCGCCCCATGGACCTGCCAAATTATTTTAATAACTTGTTTTATAATTATCTTTTATATTTGGAAGAGCTGTTTTCTACATCACTGGCCCTTCTTTCCCATGATTTAAAGAGAAGATTTTTGAAGAAAAATTAAGAACAGTAGTCTGAAAACTACAAAGGAAACCAATATCATGCTCTTGGCCCTGAGAGATCAGAATATAACCAAGTGATTGCTAGGGAAATGTCATTGTCAAACAGAAGACCAATTTCAGGGATGGTTAGCAAATGAAGGCATTTTTTTCTTTTTTCTTTTTTTTCTCAAAATTTTAACATATAGTATACCATTGGTTTCGAGAGTAGAATTTAGTGTTTCATCACTTACATACAATACCCAGTGCTCACCCTAACAAGTGAAGGCATTTTTTCCTAGCAAGGAACATGGTACTGAATGAATTGAAAGCCTTGTGAGGGCCTGAGAGAAAAGAAGGGGAAAGAGAAAAAGGAAGGGAGGAAAAGACAGAGGGGCAGAGGGAGAGAGGAAGAAAATTATCCGACTGTAAAAACACCCTTGGGCCAAAAGGTGAGGGGCTTGCAAGTGAGGAAATACCAACTATTGTTTGATCTCAAACTCTATTCTGGTAAAAGGTCAGGGGTTGAGCAACCTAGCTCCTCCTGGCTCCAGCAAGTCCCTGAGATGTAAATCCTTAATGAACATTGTGATTAGAACAGTCAGGGGCACCGGGGTGGCTCAGTTGGTTAAGCGTCTGACTTCGGCTGAGGTCATGATCTCGTGGCTCATGGGTTTGAGTCCCACATGGGGTTATGGGCTGACTGTCAGCTCAGAATGTGGAGCCTGCTTCAGATTCTATATCTCCCTCTCTCTCTGACTCTCCCCTGCTCACACAGTCTCTCTCTCTCTCAGAAATAAATAAAACATTAAAAAATTTTTTTAAAAAGAACAGTCAAACATGTTCTTCAAGCAACTGTTAAGGAACCCCCACCTCTAACTGCAAAATTCTCACTTCTGTACACCGGCATCGCCCCGCCCATCACCCTGAGCTATGGCTCGGCGCGGCGCTCTTCCGAGGACTTTTTGGGTGCTCGGGAGGGGCCGTTCAGCTGGGCTAAAATAAACCTGAATAACCAACTCCTTTTGTGTTTTGGGGGCTTTGTTCTCAGTGATTCTCCTTTGGAAAGGGAAGTCTAACATGACAAAAGACCAAAAGGATGAAGGTGTGAAGTGAGACACAGAAAAATGTGGGGCCAGTTGTGGGGAGGTTGTCATTACCATAAAAAGGAAGCATAAGAGGCAGTAGAATTTACTTAAAAATAAAACATTTAGGGGAGCCTGGGTGGCTTAAGTCATAATCTCATGGTTCATGAGTTTGAGCCCCACATTGCATTCTGCACTGACAATGCTGAGCCTGCTCGAGATTCTCTGCCCCTGGTCTCTCTCTTCTCTCTCTCACTCAAAATAAATAAAAAATTTTTAATATAAATAAATAAATCATTTAAAAAACTCTACTGGATGCCTGGGTGACTCAGTCCATTGAGCCACTTTGCTCAGGTCCTGAGTGCTGTGGGAAACAAAGGCAGAAGGAAATGGCAGATAAAATTAAATTACCTTAGGACACTTGTGAGGATGAGCACTGGGTGTTATATGGAAACCAATTTGACAATAAACTATTTGTAAAAAAATTTTTTTTAAATTTCCTTATAACCTACAGCCCATTGACAAATACTTTGAGGTTGGCAGAGTAAAATGTTTCTCAGGAACTCCCTACTATCTTAATGCTAATACTTTGCTAGAGGGAAAAACAACCTTAGCTTGACAATAAGTAGGCCTCTAGTACCCTGTGAGTCTTCTTTAGCATATGAAAATGTCACTGGAAACTTCCCTAGAACTTTCTCTCCTCCAGCTCCATAGTATATAATCAGTCTTTTCCAATGGTCTTGGGGCAGCTCTTCCTGCCCATGGGTCCTGTCCCTGTGCTTTAATAAAATCACCTTTTTGCACCAAAGATGTCTCAAGAATTCTTCCTTGGCTATTGGCTCTGGACACCACAAACTCCACCAACACCCAAAAAACCTCATCAGTGGTCTCAGGGTTCCTGAGTTGGAGCCCCACATGGGGCTCACCGCTGTCAGTGCTGAGCCTGCTTCGAATCCTCTGTCCCCCTCTCTCTGCCCCTCTCCCTCTCATTCTCTCTCTCTTTCCTCCTCTCTCTCTCAAAAATAAACAAACCGTTAAAAAATAAGAAAATAAAAACCTGTACCGAATAAACATCAGAGGACCTAGGGTGTCAGGCATGGCATTGGAGTAAATACTTCATCTCTCTGGTTCTTCAATTAAAAAAAAAAAAAAAGGTAGAATTCTATCTGGCCTATCTTTAGCAAGACAAATAAAATGGTGGGTGCGAGAGCTGTTTTTGCATTAACTATAGAAATGAAGGTTATAGGAGTTCAAAGTGCTGGTATGGACAGTTTGGGATATTTTATTTATCCTTTAAGATTTAATATGAATTTTTGAGTAGGTAAAACATTTACATGATTTGAGAGTCAAAGGCACATGAAAAGTTATGCAGAGAATTATTGCTCCTACCTCTGCCCATTCTTCCCAGCCCATTCCCTAATCTACCCCCATCTCTCTCTAAAGATTTATTAGTTTGTTTGCAGAGACTAATATTGGTGTACTTTTCCCTATCTTCTTCCCCTTTCTTACACAAAAGGATGCCTTATTTCTTACACTAGATGCCTTATTTTTTTTTATCATGTAATATGTCCTAGAAATGTGCCATGTCTTTTCACAGACATCTTTCTCATTCTTTTAAAGCTAGTGTGGATGTAACAATTTTACATGCTCCCTATTAATGGATATTTGAGTTGCTCATTCAATGTGACAAATGCAGCAATTAATAACCCTATACCAGTGTCAGTTTTAAGTATGTGTACAGGTATTACCTATTAGATAAATTATGAAACTGAGAACGTTAAAGCAGTAATTGATGAGGAGAACAAAGGCTAGAAAAAGTAGTAAATTTCCTTACAACTTGAAGCCCACTGATAGATACCGAGTACATGCAGAGTGACCTTCCTCAAGGCACTTGTGCAGGAGAGTGGGGGTGGGGGTGGGGCAGAGAGAGAATGGTCATGGAGCCCATTGCAGGGCTCAGTCCCACAACCTTGAGATCACAATCTGAGCCCCTATCAAGACATGGATGCTCAAGGGACTGAACCACCCAAGTTCCCCAAGAGTAACCTTATTTTTTTTTATTTTTTAAAATGTTTTAGGGGCGCCTGGGTGGCTTAGTCGGTTAAGCGTCCGACTTTCGCTTAGGTCATGATCTCGCGGTTCGTGGGTTCGAGCCCCGCGTCGGGCTCTGTGCTGACTGCCAGCTCAGAGCCTGGAGCCTGTTTCAGTCTGTGACTCCCTCTCTCTCTGACCCTCCCCTGCTCACGCTGTCTCTCTCTCTCTCTCCTAGAAATAAATAAAAAAAACCTTAAAAAATTAAAAAAAATAAAATGTTTTATTATTTATTTTTAGGAGAGAGAGACACAGAATCCAAAGCAGGGGGAGGGGCAGAGAGCGAGGGAGACACAGAATCCATATAAGGCTCCAGGCTCTGAGCTGTCAGCACAGAGCCTGATGTGGGACTCCAACCCACAAACCGTGAGATCATGACCTGAGACGAAGTGTCATGACTTGAGATGAAGTCAGATGCTTAACTGACTGAGCCACCCAGGCACCCCAAGAGTAACCTTATCTTAACAGCAGCTAGCCCCTTAAGGTCCCGAAAGCCTTGCTTCCAAATGCCTTAGAGACTTAAGCTATCCCTAACACGCACTAATAAAAAGTATGTAATCAGCCACTCCTCACAATCCCAGTGCAGCTCTTTCTGCCCATGTGTCCTGTCCCTGTGCAATAATAAAATAACCTTTTTGCAGTAAAAAGGTCTCAAGAATTCTTTCTTAGCCATTCGCTTTCAAACCCACACTTCAAATCACATCAGTAATGCTTCCATAGTTTTGCATATTTCCCTCAGCAGGGATCATATCATTTTGCCATTCTACCCACAACATGTGACAGTGCCCACGACCCCACAGCATAGCCAACACAATGTGTTGCATCAAAAATTTTGACTTTTGCAAATCTCATAGGGAGATAATGGCATCTCAGTAGTTTTCTCCGTTTTTTGAAAATTCTGTGCTTTTTATCTTCTAATTTCTTTAACATTAATAATAGCTATTTTTAAAAAATGTTTTATTATTTCTCTGTGTGTGTGTGTGTGTGAGAGAGAGAGAGAGAGAGAGAGAAATAGAGAGCAAGCATGAGCAGTGGAGGGTCAGAGAGAGAGGGAGGCACAGAATCCGAAACAGGTTCCAGGCTCTGAGCTAGTTGTCAGCACAGAGCCCGATGCGGGGCTCGAACCCACGAACGGTGAGATCATGACCTGAGCCGAAGTCGGAAGCTCAACTGACTGAGCCACCCAGGTGCCCCAATAATAGCTATTTTAAAGTTTGTGTCCACTAACCCCAATGTTTGGATGATCTTGGCATCTGCTTCTATTAGTTTTTTTTCCCCCTCTAGTCACATTTTTGCACATTTTGTTTTGTATGCCAGTGTTTGTGGTTAAAGGAAGTAAAAATTCTCCAGGTCTTCCATGATGGGGCCGCACTTTGTTCCAAAGAAACTATGTACTACAATAAAACACAAAACAAAACAACAAAGCACAGCCCCATCATGGAAGGAATTGATCATTTTGTATCAATTGTCCCAAGTAAAAGTTACCCCTTTCAATAGAAAGGAAATCTACTTCAGGAAAATTTTCTTGAATTTTGGTTTTAAATATTTGTTTTGTCCCTTTATTTCAGTTTTCTTCTTCAGGGTCTCCAATTTTACATATCTTGGATCTCTTTTACCCTTTTATTGCTTCCACATTCTCACTAATCGTTTTCATTTCTTTATTTCGTTTTCTTCACTTTTACTATCCTTATGCTTTATGCCTCTTACTGTTCCAGTATCTCCTGTCTCTGGTGCTTCTTGTAAGTTAGTCTTCTTTCCTTTTTCCAGTTATTTCCTGAATTCTCTCCATTCTCCTGTCATATTCCTGTTATCTGGCTCTCACCTTCTGTTGTCAGAATGTTTCTTCTCTGAGTTCCTATAATTCTGATTCCCCCTAGCTGCAATTGTTTCATTAAGTGTTTAAATTTATCTTGGAATGTTGTGTTATAATTTTCCTCTACTTTGTGGCAATGTTTCTGGTGAGTTTTCTTCATAACCATACTTTTACTTCTCTTTCTGCTTTTTTAAGAAAAATTTAATGTTTATTTATTTTTGAGAGAGAGAGAATGGAGGAGGGGCAGAGAGAGATGTAGGGGGAGACACAGAATTCAAAACAGGCCCCAGGCTTTAAGCTGTGAGCACAGAACCCGATGCGGTCCCAAACCCACAAACCACAAGATCATGACCTGAGTTGAAGTCGGATGCTTAACCAACTGAGGCACTCAGGTGTCCCTTCTTTCTGCCTTTTTTTTTTTTTTAAAGAACACCTTTGTATGGATATTGCTGTTTTACTCTTTTATTTGAAGGAGTTTCATTTCCACCTATTTGCTTTCACAAAGGAGAGTCAGGGAAGCAGAGCATTCCCCACCTCTCAGTGTGAGGACTCTTCCAATGCTACATGGAAGGACACTTTCTTTAATATATAGTTCCCTATGTATCCAGGATTCCTTGGATTCTTCCATCCTAACCTGGTTCAGAGGGTTCATACTACCACTCTCTTTCATTCCTTCCATTCTCCCAGTCACTGCTACCAAGTGATACTGTCATCCACCTTCCCAGGTGGTCTCTCTTTTAGAAAGTGGTGCTTCCTTAATAATTTCCTTTGATAGACTCCCAGGCACTTGTAAGTTAGTACAAGTACAACTTCTCTGCACAAGTACCCCCCCCACACACACACACACCTTGTTCCCTACCATGTTCATAGCCATTCCCTCACAAGGTGAGTCCTTCTCAGATATCTAAAGGTTTGTATTTGCTAATGGCTTTTTTAGCTTGCCACCACTAGGGCCTCTATGTATTCTCTCACCCACTCCACCTCGCCCACCATGCTGGTCTCCCAGTTGTGGCTCCCCATACTGGTTCTGCTAGCTTAGTGCTTTGGGCTGCAGTTACATATTTTAGAGTTTGTAAGTTTTCTCTAGTTTCCTAGTTTCACTGATAATTATAATTCCTGTATAGGTTTTTTGGTTGTTTTTTAGGAGGAAAAGTGGGCAGACTAGAACTATGCTGTCACCATATCCCTATATCTCAAGATACCTTTTGGAGAGAAATGTGGTAAGACACTAAAAACACTCTAAAACACCAACTGGTTGTTTTTCAGGTGTATATGTCTTAGCTTCTCTGCTTGGGTGTGAGCCTCTGAAGGACAGGAAATAGCCCCCATGGTGCATGGCACAAGGTTCACCTAATAGGGAAAAATCTATTATAAGATGGCCAGTAGGACTGATAAGGAAATACCTGTCCCTGATCAAAGTCTCCCTCTTCTGGGTTCTTCTTCCCACACTGCTGGTCTCATGTGCTAAGGAGGAATGCAGAAGTAACAGGCTAGAATTTACTCTCTCTGCTGATGCTCTGGGCTCAGACCTCTTGAGAATGATCTCCTCTGAGCCCACTGGTGTAAAATAAACCTCCTCCCTTCTAAGATCTCCGAGTGCCACTTGGTTCTTCCACCACTGACCCAGACCAGATTTCCACAACACACCTTTAACGACCATTGGCTAACTGTCACAGCAAAGCCCGCTTGACTCTAGCCTGGTCCAACACATGCCCCTCCCAAAAGATATACATGGCTCACCATACTTGTTTCTGAAATTGCATTGCTTAAGTTGGAAGAGCTTTTCCCACCTCTGTGTTCTAGAGAGAGTAAAGTGGGGAGGAGTTACTGATTGGTATTGTTGAGATGAAGGCTAAATATGAAGCCAGCAGAGGCCCTGGGCAGCTGTTCTATCCCCTTCATTGTCCTGAGGCATTTGTACTTCCCAGCTACACCCATCCTAGCTGGGAGCTGAGAGCTCCCCAGTCTGTAAGCACAAGGAGGACAGTGAAGGGGGGCATGTTAGAAATGCTCTCAGGAGGTCTCTGGCTCTAGTGAGAGGAGGGAACACCCATGTTGGCTAACTTGCCTTTGCTTCCTCCAGGGCATAGACCCATGAGGTTCAGACTTCCAGATCTGGGAGCTCAATCCTGAGCTCCCAACCATTCCCTCCAACACAGACAGGAAGTTTCCTGAACTGAGTCCCACCTTTGTCTAGGGACATCACTTTTTTCTTTTTAATATCAGTACCTCAAACACCTTATGTTGTGGTTATATTCTGTTCATTTTGTTTTACAAAAGCTGACTTCATTTGACCATTTTGCAATATTCCTTCCTCCCCTCTGTCCTCCAAGCTGGTATGGATTAACAGACAGTAGTCCTTTTATTGAAAATATACCTGTCCCACCACTCAAAAAACAAAAACAAAAAAAACAAAAACAAAAACAAAAAAAATACACCACTCAGGAAACACAGTAAATTCAAAAAAACCTTTTTTAGTGAATTGCAAATACAAGCAAGACAGAATCACTGTGAGTGTACGGAAGTGGAGTGTTGATCTGACACTCAGGAAGCTCACCCAAAGCAGCAGAAACTGGCTGCTGCTCACACCTCCATATGCTCACTCCCACAGCTGCCGATGGTGGAGAACACTCTACTGGACTAGATAATTGTTTCTTCCTTCAACAGTGTCTCCTTTTGTATTGAGCTCAGGTCTCCTCCCAGACTCTCCATATTCTCCAGGTGTATGACCCCCTGGGTCTCCTGGATACTCTGGGAATTGGGCAACAAATGACAGCGAAGGCTGGTTGCTTCTTGAAAGAGGCAGATGGCACCTGGGTGAGAGCAAAAGTTCAGGTCAGGTTAGAGTGAGTTGATCTCGCTGTGCGCTAGAGGTCAGGAGCTCCCTCCTTTAATGTGTGACCCCCTCTGATCTACACCTACCTTCCCTAGTTCTCTCCTCTGATATAAATAATTACAGAGAAAGATGGGAAAACAGAACCCATCACAAGGCAAGGCATACACATAGATGGACAAACTCACAGAACCACAGCCAGTGCTGGAAGGCATCTTAGCAACTGTCTAACTATTAATAGGTAAGAAAAAGAGATTTAAGAGAGGATGGTCAAACACAAAACACAGGCTTTTTGATGCCCAACACAAGACCCCCAGTAAAGTAAAATGGAAAAAGAGAATTGATGTAATAAAACATCAAGACATCTTGTGAATAGTAAATGCTGTATTAAGGTTAAGACTCAGATAAAAGACAACTTCTATTTTCAGCAATATAGCAAACTACATACCCTCCCACTAAAAATGACAATAAATCTAAATAAGATTTTTCTTCAAAAACTAATTTGTAAATATATTGTCAAACTGGCGTCAGAACAAGGCATTCTTAGAAACAAAACCCTAATGAAAACAGGAAACTAGAGGGTTAAGCAAGCACACAATTAGCCTTCACCTTGGAGACATACACTCAACTCAGGTGACCCTGAATTTCCATTCTGCTGGCCTTTTGGGACACAGAAAACAAAAGAAAAAGCCCAGGACCTGCTCGAGATGAGGAATGAACAAGGGTATACAAAGCTAGGACTTCGAAGTTACCAGGATTGACTAAGGATTCATAAACAGAGGCTAGCTGTTATATGGGTCTGCAAGTACACAATACCTATTGTGATTCCAGGCTAGTTGTGCATATAAGCACCAAGCAAAAACAAATGCAAACCCCTTTTTGAGAAAATACTTTATACACAAGCCTCAAAGAATTTCCACACAAAAAATTTTTTTTCAAGGGAAATAATTCACAGTAAAAAAAAAAAGCAACCATGGGGCGCCTGGGTGGCTCAGTTGGTTAAGCGTCCAACTTCAGCTCAGGTCATGATCTTGCGGTTCGTGGGTTTGAGCCCTGTGTTGGGCTCTGTGCTGATAGCTAGCTCAGAGCCTGGAGCCTGTTTCGGATTCTGTATCTCCCTCTCTCTCTGACTCTCCCCTGCTCACGTTGTCTCTCTCTCTCTCAGAAATAAATAAAATATTAAAATTTTTTTTAAAAAAAGCAACCATACCAAGAATTAAGACACCACAAGCAAAAGCCTGCAAAAACAGCAGCTGACACATGGAGACTTGTATATCATTCAATTGTTAAACTTATAATGTAAAGTATAAGACACAGGATGTAAAGTATGTTTAACATGTATAATAAAAATATATTTATAGAACAGATTAAAAATATAAGTAGAGAAAAGAGTATAAAAAAATAACAAGAACTAAGGAAAAATATAACTTCTGGTTATGAAAAGAGATTGACTAAAATAATGGATAAGTTAAATAGCAGATCAGACACAGCTAAAAAGTGAATGGATTAAATTGAAGATACATCTATATAAGTTATTCAGAATACAGCCCAGAAAGACAAAGAGATGGAAAGCAAGGGAAAAGAGGATAAACAGGATACACACTAGAGTAAGAAAGTCTAACATATGTCTTCCTGGAAAAGAGAGGGAAACAACATAGATAGAAGATAAAAATGTCTGAGAAATTCTGAAAGACATCACTCCTCAGACTCAGTTCACACCATAAATCATAACACAAATATCCACACTCTGCAAAATGCCAAGGAAAGTCTTACAGAAAACAAAGATTGAACCAAAAAGAATAATACAGGGGCACCTGGGTGGCTCAATCAGTTGAGCCTCCAACTTCAGCTCAGGTCATGATCTCATGGTTCATGAGTTTGAGCCCCACGGTGGGCTCTGTGCTAAGGGTTTGAGGCCTGGAGCCTGCTTCAGATTCTGTGTCTCCTTCTCTCTCTGTCCCTCCACCGCTTGTACTCTGTCTCTCTCTCTCTCAAAAATAAATAAACATTTTTAATGTTTATTAACAGAGAGAGAGAGAGCACGTGAGTGAGTTGGGTAAGGGCAGAGAGAGAGGGAGACAGAGGATCCGAAACAGGCTCTACACTGACAGCAGAGAGCCTGATGAACCTTGAGATCATAACCTGGGACAAAGTCTGACACTTAAATGACTGAGCCACCCAGGTGACCCAAAAGAATGATAATTTTACAGAGTCAGCTTAACAAGAACAATGGAAGTGGGAAAGCAACAATATAATAATATCTTGAATACTGTGGGAATACTGTCAACTTAAAAATGTTAAATACGGCAGGGCACCTGGGTGGCTCAGTTGGTTAAGCATCCAACTCTTAATTTTGGCTCAGGTCATGATTTTGCAGTTTGTGAGTTTGAGTCCCACATCTGGCTCTGCCCTGACAGTGCAGAGCCTGCTTGGGATTCTCTCACTCTTTCTCTCTCTCACTTGCTGCCCCTACCCTGCTCTCTCTCTCAAAATAAATAAATAAACTTAAAAAATAGTATCTAAAAAAAAAGTACAGCAAAATTAATTTTAGTAAACAAAAATGAAAGGAAAATAATTTCATACAAAGAAAACATGAGAGAGTGTATCTCTAACTGAACCTCACGAAAACAGATTATAAAGGATGTATTTCAGGCAGAAGGACAGAGGGTCCTTGGACAGAAGCTCTGAGAAGGTTTGATGAGCAACTAAATTGATAAATATGTGGGTAAATTTAAACAAACAAATATTAAATGCATAAAGTAATAATAATGTCAAATATATAGAACTAAAAAGAAAACAGAAAAAACTAAAACATTGTTCAGAAGAGGATATAAATAACATATAGTATAAATACAAGAGCATTACATTATATTATTTATGGAGAGAATAAATATGTTGATGAACTTCCAACTTTGTTAAGTAAGCATGTTAAAATGTCAAGAGTAACTACTACAAGAATACAAATATACTGCATAACTTCCAAGTTTAAGAGGGGGAGGATATAATGAGAACTGTGTAGACAAAAATCAATCAATCAGAAGCAAGGCAAGAGAGGTGGGGGTGGGGAGCAGAAAAAATTGAAAGCACAAAGTAAGGTGGTAGAAAAAATACAAATATGGGGCAACTGGGTGGCTCAGTCAATCAGGTGTCCAACTCTTAATATTGGCTGAGGTCATGATCTCACAGTTCGTGAGATCGAGCCCTGGATGGGGCGCTCCACTGGCAGCCTGGGGCCGCTTGGGATTCTCTGTCTCCCTTTCCCTCTGCCCCACCCCCACTCTCTCTCCCACTCTCAAAATAAATAAAATAAAATTTTAAAAAAGGAATGAATATATCAGTAGTCACAATAAACGTCAATCAACAATAAATGCTCCAGTTAAAAGACAAAGATTGTAAGAGGCACCTGGGTGGCTCAGTGGGTTGAGCGTTTGACTTCAGCTCTGGTCATGATCTCACAGTTCATGAGTTTGAGCCCTGAATCAGGCTCTGTGCTGAGAACTCAGGGCCTGGATTCTGTGTCTCCCTCTATCTCTGCCCTTCCCCCACTTGTGTTCTCTCTCTCTTGTGTTCTCTCTCTCACTCTCAATCTCTCTCAAAAATGAATAAATAAACATTAAAAAAAGCAAAGATTGTAAGACTAGATGAAAAAAATACAATTATAAGCTATTGTTACATATAAGTAAAAGATCAAAAAGATATATAGCAGGCAAATACTAACCTAAAGAATGTAGAAATAATAAAGTGGATATCATACCAACTTCAAAAAAAAAAAAGAAGGTAGAAATAGCTAGAGTAATATCAGATAAAACAGACTTTAACAAAAGGGATTACTAGAAATAAAAAAGATCATGGCATAATTAAATAAAAGTTCAGTTCACCAGTAAAATAGAACAATTCTTGTTGGGAGCCATTTCTGAACTCATAAGTTGAGAAAAAAACTCCTTGTGAGGTTAAGGTAAGTTGCATGGACTCTTACCATCAGATGGTGACCGATATCCACTCCCACTCAATTGTTTCTGCTTGAGCACCGACCCCCAAAGGCACCTTGTTGAATGGTATTCAGAGTGACTCATTCTGGCCTTGATATGCTGATTGCACTTTGTGAAGGAATTTACTGTAGGAACTTCTTTTGTGGTTATGGGAGCAACATTGTGTTCCTGAAAGACCTGTTTTTCTTAATACCTCTCATTAAGTGATAAACAGACTATTGACCGCTGCTCACAAAGAACTAACTTTTGCCTTTACTATGCTAATGACACTTCTGGGCTGTTCCCCATACACCTATGCATATCAATGTTCTGGAAAGTTTTTAAAAAATTTTCTTAATGTTTTATTTATTTCTGAGAGAGAGAGAGAGACAGTGCGAGCAGGGGAGGGTCAGAGAGAGAGGGAGACACAGAATCTGAAACAGGCTCTAGGCTCCAAGCTAGCTGTCAGCACAGAGCCCGACGCAGGGCTCAAACCCATGAACCATGAGATCATGACCTGAGCCGAAGTCAGACGCCCAACTGACTGAGCCACCCAGGCACCTCTGTTCTGGAAAGTTCCTACTGATAAAAGAATTTACCATCAGAATGCCACTTCTGTGCTGTCCCCCAAACACTAAACCATAAAATAAAGTCTGAGTCTGCACTCAGACAGTGCAGAGAGGCCTGGCTGGTGACCAGAAAGAATCTTGTGCTTCTCTCATCCCTCTCTTGCTGACACCATCCATCTTTCAGGGACCCTGCACCTGCCGGAGCAGGACTCCGGAAATTCTAAATCAAGATTTGATCAATATAATAAACAAGCTTGATCTAATGTTTATAAATGAAAAGTTGCATTCAACATAAAACAGGAAAATGGACCCCAAACTAGGCTATAAAACACGTCTCAATAAATCTGAACACATTAGGATTATCCAGACCATGATCTCTCATCAAACTGAAATTAAGTTAAAATCCCTAACACAATGATACAATAAAAAAAAATTATATGCTTGGAAATTAAAAGTATATTTTAAAATAATTCATGGATCCAAAAAATCATGAGGGGAACTACAAAATATTTGAAATAAAACAATAACATAAACTACTACATATGAAAATGGGAGATGCAAATAAAGCAAATCTTACAGGGAAATTAGAGCTTTAATAGCCTACTTAGAAAAGAAGAAGTAAGCCATGAGTTTAGATCCTGATTTAAGAAGCTGGAAACGGAATAGCAGAATAAATGCGAAAAAGAAGTAGGGAAGGAAGTTCAAAATAAGAACTAAAAATTAATTAAATAGAAAACAAACATAAGCCATGAAGGTTCAAGAAACTAAAAGCTGGTTATGGGGCGCCTGGGTGGCTTAGTCGGTTAAGCGTCCGACTTTCGCTTGGGTCATGATCTCGCAGTTCGTGGGTTCGAGCCCCGCGTAGGGCTCTGTGCTGACTGCCAGCTCAGAGCCTGGAGCCTGTTTCAGCCTGTGACTCCCTCTCTCTCTGACCCTCCCCTGCTCACGCTGTCTGTCTCTCTCTCTCTCCTAAAAATAAATAAAACATTAAAAAAAAAAAAAAAAGAAACTAAAAGCTGGTTCTTTGAAACGATTAAAAATACGGTAAACTTCTGACAAAATTGGCAATGAAAAAAAGGGAAAATTAGGTATGAAAAAAGAAGCACATCACTACAGATGCATCACAAAATACAGAGTTAAAAAAGAAAACATTTTGAATAAACTTATGCCGATAAATTTCAAATTTTAAATAAAATGTATATATTTACAGACATGTATAAATTACCAAGACTAACTCAAGAAGAAATAAAATACCTGAATAGTCCTATAGTTGTTAAAGAAACTGAATTGTGAGCTTAAAATTCTCCCACGTGCTCCTTCTATCGGGAAGGATGGTAAAAACAAATGAACCATGGAGGTTATAATGTTGATCAAATGTAACAAGTTTCAGAAGAATAAACACAGTATGATTATACAAAGTTTTTAAACAGGAAAGACTAAGTAATATATTAAGGATATGCATGTGTATAGTAATATGATTATCATAAATTGCAGAATAATTGGTTCCTGAAGGGAAAGAAGAAGACAAGATCAGGAAGAGTCACATGGTTGAAGGGAGAGGACTTCAAAGATACTTAATATTCTACCATATTTCATTAATGTTGATAAGCCAGTTTTCTTCACATTTTAACATCTCTGAAATGAGGATGCGCCTTATAAGCTAGAGCACCTTAGAATCATTCCTGGCATCCTTTTTTCTTTCTCAGTGGTACATAAAATAAGGCTATAACTTACAAACAATGGATTTCATTAAAATATGGCTAATTCAAGGGGCGCCTGGGTTGCTCAGTCAGTTAAGTGTCTGACTTCAGCTCAGGTCATGATCTTGCAGTTTGTGGGTTCGAGCCCTGCTGTGCTGGCAGCTCAGAGCCTGGAGCCTGTTTCAGATTCTGTGTCTCCCTCTCTCTCTGCCACTCCCCCACTCATGCTCTGTCTCTGTCTCAAAAATAAATAAAAACTATTAAAAAAAATAAAATATGGCTAATTCTTAAACTATATGGTTGAAATGGGTACATATATTTTTAATTACCTGCCTCATATATTATAAATGCTTTTATATATTCAATGGATAATAAAATCAAGTTAACATAGATTATGTCATGGGTCAAGTTAATATAGCAGGAAGAAGATTAAGAAAAAGGACAAAATGAAATAGGATTGAGACTTAGATGGTGATGGTATATGAAATAAGAGGGCAGAGTGAAGATGAGGTGAATAAGATTGTAGATTCCAAGATAGGGAGAAAGATAGACATAGAAATCCGTAGGAGCCAGGACAAAGTAGGACAGAAATCTGGAGGTTGGTTCCAAAGTCAAGGAGGAGGAAGATGGGAGATAGGGATGAGGCTCTAGAGCAGTGCTGTTGAGTAGAACTTTCTACAATGATGGAAATATCTACATCTGCAATATTCAATATGGCGGCCCCTAGACACATAATAATGTGGTTACTTAATATCTGAAATGTGGCTAGCATGACTGAGAAACTGAATTTATATTTATTTCATTTTAAGTAATTAAATGGTCACAAGTAGCTAGTGACCAGAATTTTGGACAGCACTGCTCTAGAGTATCCTTGGCTTCTGAATCCAGACAGAGGGCAGGGAGAAGGGCACCAACCCCAGGCTACTCACCAGCCACTATGAACAGAAGGATGGCAAAGCCCAGAATGTAGTAAGGCCACTGCACTGAGAACTCAAGGGGGCTGGGCTTCATCCTCAGATTCTGGATCTCCAGGGCATGCAGCAACAAGGCCAGGAAGGCACTGGCCCCTGCAGGGTCACAGGGAAGCATTCTTGATCTTCTCACATGGTCCCCACCTTTGCTCTTAATCAGATAGGGTCACATGGCTTACAGCCTGTGTGGCTCCTACATGGAGGCTCCTTTCTCCAGCCCACACTTGTGCCCTCTCAGAGTCAATAACCTCTACCCCACATGCCTGTCTTGCCCTCCTTCCCAACACATTTCAAAGCCCATGTGCCTCACCTCCCAGGGGCCTCATAACCAGAAATCCCTTTCCCAGGTACCCTCTGTGCCCATGCCATTGGCTGACTTCAGACGGGGCCCTGTGGGAGTGATGCTCTGGGTGCAACTCAACCTGATTTTCCCACTGTGAGCGTTCCACCTCCTCCATGTGATGGAAGCCTCCCAGGGTAGGGCCTTGGCCAGCCTTTTAAAGTCAAAAGGTTCCAAAGGACAGAGATGGTGTCTTCCATCCATTCATCCAAGAAACACTTATATTTCACTTACATATTACATTCTGTGCCAGATTCTATGACAGTCACTGGGATAGAGATTATGGTAAAAAGATCCCCAGACAAATGACCCCAAGCCAACATAGTGAGGGTAGAGCTAGGTGGAAGTACAAGGCGCTGAGCAGCCTCAGAGAGAGGGATTGTAATCTTGTAATGGGGGGGGGGGGG
>NW_024080652.1:6571101-6581804 GCF_003009895.1 Hyaena hyaena | reverse complement strand
GGCAGGGAACGCTGCCTCAGAGAAGGCCACAGGTGAGAGGGGCCTAAAAATTCTCTCTCTCCTGACACAATAGAGATCAACCATTTCCCTGCCTTTGGGCTCCTTCCCAGCCCCTTCCCAAGGCTGAGGCCTGCCTGAGGACAAGGCCTGCCTGCCTGTTTCACACCTGTGAGGAAGCTGATGAAGGCTGACACCAAATTGTGCTTCCGGGTCCTCGGCAACAGCTGCGATGCAAAGGACACCAGGATGAAGGTGGTGAGGAAAGACAGGACAACCGCGGACAGCAGGAAAATACGGCCGAGAATGATGTACACTGTGGGGGAGGGGAGGCTGGGCTATAGCTGGACACCTGACCCACGACAAGGGACAGAGCCCCTCAGCGCCTGCGCAGAGAAGGCCCCCCAGCTCACCACCTTCAGTCCCAGTGTGGCCTGGGACCCCCGGCTCCGACCTCTCCACTTTGCCCCCAACAAAGCTCTGGTCCCAACATTTTATTCCATGTGACACAGAAGTGCATGGAAAAAAACAATTAGATGAACAGTCATTCAAATAAGCAACATAAATGATACAAGCTGCATGTGGAAATGTGAAGAACTGCATAGATATTGGTGACACTGAAATAAGTCGTCAGAGGAAAATCAGAACTTGTGAGGTTGGGATGTTCTGAACTCTGTTGGGAATGCATATTTAATTATCCCAGTTAACACAAGTCATGAAATAGACCCAAAATAGCAGAGCAAGGGTCTTGATGACAGGGTGATTTATTCCCCTATTATTGGCATTATTCAGATCCGTGTTAAAATGAGGTTTTTAGGGTTTCTTTGTTTTAGGGAATTTTTTTGGTGCAAAAAAAGTGATCTTATTAAAGCACAGGGACAGAATCCATGGGCAAAAAGAGCTGCCATTAAAATGAGTTTTTATAGCCTTCTAAGCATGCAGAGAAGGACAGCTGGAGGTGGGACAAAAAGACAAACGTATTGCTAAACTCCCAAGATAAAGGTATCTCTAAACTTCTAGAATCTACTCTTGGGTTAAACCAATGGTTTAACCATTGTCCATAGTCCACTGAGTTCATATTTCTGTGCATTCCCTTCAAAATGTGGTCCTCGGCCCTGAGCACATTCTCTGCAGAGCAGCCACCCACAGTCAGACAGGCATTTGACAAGTGAGGCTGAAATCCAGCCTCGCAGAGTAGGGCAGGACCCCCGCCCCTCCATCATAGATGGAGCCAGTCCTACCCCAGAAATAAATTTTGTTGCTGACACATTTGCTCCCAACCATGGTGGTCGACTTGATATTATCAGTCTTTTCCTGGCCACCTACTTTCTTCTAACCCCAAAAGTAGAGACTCAGAAAATGCCCTTAGGGAGTTATTAAATTCTGCCCTCTCTGACTCCATCCAGTCCTCTGTCACCTAAGGCCCCACACCGGCCCCATCTCCCTCTGCGGTGTCCTGCCTCCATCCCTCCTTACCTGATAAGGGTCGAGGCTTCCAGCATTTGATATGGAAGCAGTTCTCAAACAGGCCACTGAAAAACACTTCGTGGGACTCCTCATTTACAAGCCGCACCCAGAAGGGAAAGATGGAGACCAGCAGTATGAGCAGGTAGCCCAGGGAGGTCAAGGCTGGGGCTACGGCCCACATGAATCCCTTCATGTCCTTGTCCTCCAAAGTCAGCATCACCTGTTCAAGGGAAAAGTGAAGGCTTCTCTAGTGGAACAGGAGGAAGGAGGCAATGCCTGCAGAAACATTAGCTCATATGTGAGGCTTGAGAAATGTTGATTTCCTTGCCTGGGTAAGCTTTACAGCCTCACAACTTCTTCAGCAGACCTAAAAACATTTTTTGCTGCTAAGTCACTGGGTGATCTAGGGTAAGCAGAGTCCTTAATTTCTACCTCAGTAAAATGAGGAGGTTGGACTGGGATATCCCCAAACCCCTTCTAACCCTAAAGTTCTCACTGCTCAGTTTTGTTAACCATCACCCACCTACAAAGACCCCCTCCACTATGCTTGGCAGGCAGCTAACAGCTAAGAGCTTTAGGGATTTCAGAATGACAATGAGGGAGATAATAAGGCTGGGGTCTGAAGGGCAGAAGACAAGGCCCTCAGTGTGAGGGGTCACTCTCTCTGGTCCTCATCCTGTGTGAACATCCATGCTCATGCCCAATGCCAGGAGATGCCCCAGTGCAGACCCCACAAACTGCAGCTGGGGCAAGGAGTGTCTCTGAGGCTGTGGGAACTGCTGATCACTACAGCAGGACCAGCCTAATGGCCTAGAGCAGAGTGTGGGTGCCCTCCTGCACCTCCTACCCAAACACGCTGTGTATAAACAGGTAAACAGCTACTCCTCCTTGAGTGCTGGCAGAGTGGTTTGGAAACATCCTAACGTGCTTTCACCTTCCTGTCACTACTTCCTCTTGTTCCCACCTGAACAATTTAATCCTTCCTTCTCTCCAAAGCTCCCCTTTAGATGCTCCCTTCACCCTCCAGGACACACTGATGAGTCACTTGTACTTCAGGGCCCCAGTCTCCTTTGCTCTCAAATGATGGAGTTGGTTGGCCCAGAGAGCAGTCCTAGCTCTAAAACTATCTGGTAGGAGTCATGGCTACATCTTGACCCCCATGCTCTGGGTGGCACGGAGGACACTGGACTTGTCTTTCGATGGTCTGTCCCCTGCCTGCCCCGCTCCAACCTCAATTTGTCTAAAACTGCCCTTCCTGTTTTCCCCATTTCAGCCATTCTCCATCACCACACACTGGCATGGAGCGTGTGCCAGCCTCTCCCTCTATGTCCCTGTCTCATTGGCCTTCCTTGTCCTCCCATGCTTCCTCTCTGAAAGTCCCCACGTCCACATCGTTCCTGCCCCATGCCCACAGATCCCCTTCCACTCCTGGGACACCAGAGCTGTCCCCGAGCTCCTCCAGCCTCCTTCCCCTCTCTGATCCTCAAAGCCATTTAGATCCCACTTCTCCTGTGAAACTCAGCCTGGTCCCGGCCACTGTACACAGCCCTCCCAGCCACCAGCCACTCTCCATTTCCTCCGCACTTACTGGATGCCCCATGACCAGCTTAGGCCAATGGGGGCGATTCAGGGATGAAAGCACAGGAATTCGCAGGCTCTTGGTAACTGCAGGGTGAGAGACACATAAACACGTCACAGGGTGCATGCTTTCCTCTCCCCTACCTGGCTTACTTCAGGGCAAAGCATACCCCAGTCCTAACTGTGCCCACGTGCCCTCACCCCCAGCTGCTCTCCAGTGAGAAGGACCTTTCAGAACATCCCTTGGCACTGGGACTGGATGACTGCGCCCCACAGACATACAACTTGAGGGGTGCATTGATCTAGGCTAGAATCAAAGGATCATAGACATGTTAATATGACAGCAGATTTGTAGATCTTTTTGTACTGTTGAAACAGAACAGGAAAGACCCACCACTGGTCCAAGATCCCACAGTCAGTTAGCCCTGGGGCAAGGACCAGAATCCCACATGTCTGCCTCTCCCACCTCAGCTGCCCACGCCACACTAGTTCAGTTTGGAATTTAGTGGAACCAGTGAATTCTTCCTACTAGCTAAGCTCATTTGCATGTGTGAGAAAAGGAGAGTAAAGGGGGGGGGGGCAGAGATGTAGAACTACCACCTTTTTATTTTGCCAAAAAGCATTCAAAATAAAACAAAAACTATCAGCTACTATCACACTAAATATTTTAAATATTATTTAAAAAGGACCTGTGACATTGAAAAGTAAAAGAGCTGCTAGCTCCGTGGGGCCTGGAGGATCGGCATCTGGGAACCAGCAGCTTGAGTGGAGGCTCCTCAAAACAGGTTGCTGCTGGGACAGCTCCTGAGCCACCCTGCAATGGCCCAAATGCACCCCTGTTCCCTCCCCAGGCCGTGCAACCCTGGAGTCAGCTGACCACTGCTGGGGGATGAATGAGGTGGGCGACATAAAGTACATCTGGGCTGTAATGGTGGGGGACCCTGTCAGGGTCACAGGGAGCCTCACTCCCTTTTCCTACCGGTGATTTGTGGGAACTTGGGCAGCAAACTCATCCGGGTTTGCTCCGAGGTTCCTTCCTGCTGAAAAGCCTCCTGGGCTCTTCCCTGGCCCCAAACTCACAGTGACATTTTCTGGAAACAACAACAATGTACCCACATCTGATCATCTCCTCCCCCCCACCCCCCCACTGCAGTGGGTCGTCAACAGCCCAGGGGTGGCCTGGAGGTGGGGGTTGGGAGCCTTCTCCACACCCCCAATCTTTAGGCGCTCCCTGCCCCTCCCTCCCCGGTGGTCTCTCCTCCCTCCTGGGGCACCTTCGGGGCTCCAGGGCAGGGCTTTCCTCCAGGCCAACCCCTTATCCAACCCTTCCAGTGTTTGTCTCTCGATCCAGAGCTTCCGTTGGTCCAGAGGCTGGACGGAGAGGATGGGCCAATCTCCCCACAGAGTTCACTGAGCCTGCGGGGCCCTGAGGCGGAGGGCGGGGTCTCACTGGCCCTGCAGCCTCGCTTGCCGCTCACCTGGCACTTGGCCCCGGGTACCTGACCTCCGGGGCTGTTTGCGGTGTGGACCTCGCTCACCCGTGCGCCAAACGAGGTGAGGGTGGAAGTGATCTCGAGCCAGGCAGATCTGAACTCGAATTCCAGTTCTGCCATTACCAGCAGGGTGACCTTGAGTAAGTTACTTCTTCCTGTCAGTTTTCTCGTCTGTGAAACGGGAATAATAATAGTAACTCCTCTTGTTGGGTAGCTGAAAGGGTCCAATGACCAATCCAATGACAAGCCCCCCTGACTCTTCAGGAGCCTGCCAGTTCACTCCCCTTCTCCAGGACCCTCACCCCGTATCACCCTACTCCTGCAGCCTCCCAAGCCTTTGTCCTGTGCATGGGCCTGATCTCCCTCACGCCTCCCTCACCCTCCAGCCCTCTCCTCTTCTCTACCCTCTCCTAAGAAGGCTGGCTGCACCTCTCACCATGGCAGCTGGTTTTAGACTGGGGGAAGAATCTTCAAAGAGAGGGCAGGACTAGCTTCCAGCTTTGGGAGACAGGTAGAGGGTGGCCACACTTGGAGCTGGATAAGCCACCAGCACCACCACACAGAACCCCCTCCACCCCATTTTGAGGCTGCTTTCACCAAGGAAATGCATTTGTAACTCCAAGATTTTTTAAAAGCCAGTATTGTGTCTGGCACCTGCTCATTTCTCCTCTAGCCTTAACATATTTAAAAACGAGATGGGATGGACCACTAACTTACCCAATCACCTATCACGTGAGAGGCAAGTGACAGGCTGCTGTACTGTTTAGGATTGTAACTCTCAAAGTTTCAGAACCCAATTTGTAAACGTTCACCAGAGACGGCCTCTACTGGTTCAGCTGGCTCAGGACAGAGATCCAGCTGGAAGGACCGGAACTAGGCCAGGAAGAGGCCCCCCACACACAACCTACTGCCCTGATCTCAGAGAGAGAGCTATGATCTCCTCCACCGGTTAGGGCTTTCATTCTCCAGGTGGCAGGAAAAACAATCCACTTCCAGATTCCCATCCTCATATTTAGTCATCCTGGAGAAAAAGAAGGTTTTCCTCACCCTATTCTCAACCTCTGCTTGGTTCACAATTTCCCAAGGAACAATTCTTTTTTTTTTTTTTTTTAAATGTTTATTTATTTCTAGGAGAGAGAGAGAGAGAGACAGCGTGAGCAGGGGAGGGTCAGAGAGAGAGGGAGTCACAGACTGAAACAGGCTCCAGGCTCCGAGCTGGCAGTCAGCACAGAGCCCGACGCGGGGCTCGAACCCACGAACCGCGAGATCATGACCTAAGCGAAAGTCGGACGCTTAACCGACTAAGCCACCCAGGCGCACCCCCAAGGAACAATTCTGATAAGCCCAGTTCAGATCACATGCTCATTCCACTCTGGCCAGAGAAGATAGTCAACCGTGCTTCACAGTGGCCAGGCAGATAGCGTCATGGAGAAGCCAGCAATTTGGATCACATATCTGGATCAACATAAGAACTTCTATTTTTTTTTTTTTTAAGTTTATTTTTGAGAGAGACAGAGAGGCAGAGACAGAGTGCAAGTGGGGGAGGGGCAGACAAGAGGGAAACACAGAATCGGAAGTAGGATCCAGACTCTGAGCTGTCAGCCAGAGCCTGACGTGGGGCTCAAACTCACCAGCTATGAGATCATGACCTGAGGCAAAGTTGGACACTTAACCGACTGAGCCACCCAAGTGCCCCAACATAATAAAAACTTTCTTAAAGAAAGAGGGATGGTGTCTTCAGAAGAAAGGAAACATTACGGCAGACCATGACGGCATTTTCACATGCACTGTTAAGTAATACTTTTAAATCTCATTATACAGTAAATCCAAATAACAGGCATTATTATCCTCACATTGCAGAGGAAGAAACAGAGTCTTAGGTTAAGAACTTGCCCAATCGATCATGGATGGTTGCTAAAAACATTAAGCTGTAGAGGAATAGATTATTTGCATGGTGCTAGAGTTTCTCGTCCTTACAAATTACTTGTTGCAAGTAAAGGAAAACATACCTTTACGTAGGAGAGATCTGGCAGTCACTACCTTAAACAAGGTGAATAAACGGCATGACTTAGGGTGGGATAATAGGACATCAGTTGCCAATGGAGGCAATACAGTATGGAGACATGACCTATGAGGTTTTCTAGCCAAAAATGTTTAATCAAGCCTCTAAATCTCGTTCCAGTTTAGAGGAAATGCAGGGGGTTGGGAAGGAAGTTAAATACCACCACAGGAAAACAGGAACCAATTCTGTGAAAAATTCTAAAGGATAACTGTTCTGTACTACTCCAAAAGTCAATGTAACAAACAAACAAACAAAAAGCAAAGGAATAATTCTAGATTGAAAAAAAACTAAAGAGACATAAAGGCAAATGCAATGTGACCCTGTTTTGTTTTTTTTTCTAATTCGAAATAAAATTGTTACAAAACACATTCTTGGGGTAACCCAGTCTGAATATGGACTGCATTTTTTATAGTATTAGGAAATTAAATTCCTTTTCTTTGGTATGTTAAAAGTGATGCATTTATGTAGGAGACTAACCTTACTTGTAGGAGAAGCATGCCATGCTACTTAGGGTATGTTAAAAGTGATGCAATTATGGGGGCGCCTGGGTGGCTTAGTCGGTTAAGTGTCCGACTTTTGCTTAGGTCATGATCTCGTGGTTCGTGGGTTCGAGCCCCGCATCGGGCTCTGTGCTGACTGCCAGCCCAGAGCCTGGAGCCTGTTTCAGAGTCTGTGACTCTCTCTCTCTCTCTGACCCTCCCCTGCTCACACTGTCTCTCTCTCTCTCTCTCTCCTGGAAGTAAATAAAACATTAAAAAAAAATTTTTTTTTTAAAAAGTGATGCAATTATGTAGGAGACTAACCTTACTTGTAAGAGAAACATGCCATGCTACTTAGGGATGAAGGTTATGTCTATGCTTGCTTTCAAATAATTCAGAAAAAAAAAAAGTATATGGATAGAAAGTAGATATGGACAAGTGATAATAATTATTTATCTATGTAGAGGACATATAGCTTGTTCATTTATATTATTTTTTAACATTTCTGTATATTGAAATCTCAGATTAAAAAAACTGGAAAAAATAAAAAGAAACTTGTCTAAGAACATATCCACAGCTGGAGCCTAAAGTCAGGTGTATCACTCAGACACACAGTATTGAAGTGCTTTTTCAAATGACAGATAACGACCTTTGATGTTTGGTGCATACAGTCTTCACCCTCCCAGAACTTGCCATCTAGCACAGAGACGGGTACCTGAATAAATCACCTTTTTAAAAAAATGTGCTCAGTGCACAAAGGATGGATAAGCATGCATCAAGAACTACTACATATGGCACACACGTGCGCATGTGCACACAGAAAAATCTCACTTCCCTTGGCTACGTGCAATGCACACAAATGCTTTCTATTCCACTCCAGTTCTGTCTAATTTTTTCTTTTACCCTCAGTGCTGGTTGCAACTCATTCCAATAAATTAATTTTATGACCCACTAGTTGCTTTGACCTACATTTGAAAAAATACTGCATTCAAGGACCTAACAAATTTCAATGATTTGGAAATGATTGGAAGGAGTAGCCCCAAGAGAACTGAAGACGTCAATGGACAGAGCGGAGACGTGAAGGGTCTTGTAGAATTACATCCTAAGGGCCATGAGAGGCCTCTGGTAAATTAAAGCAGTCATACTTGGGTGCCAGTGCCAAAATTCCTCTTCCTCCTCCTATCTTCACTTTGCCCAAAGAGTCCAACCTCTTTAACCAGAGCACAGGAAGTGCCTATCACTCAGGGGGCAAAAGGCTGTGTCCACAGCATGGCTTGGGACTACCACGCCAGCCCCCTCCAGGACTGGAAATTTTAGGATGTGTGCACAGGTTTAGGTTATAGCCTCCTCTGGAAGCATTTTCATATTTTCTCAGGTCCAGGGCAGAGGACAAGCAAGAGAAGAGTAACCATCTGCTGGAAAATGGGGTGGAGTCTGCATAAGCTAGAGGTCTGATTTTCCCCAGGCTCTGTGCTTCCTTGGGCCAGAGCTCCCAAGGGAAAACCCAAACTGTAGTTTTACCAGTTGACAGAACTGGGAAGTGAACAGGCCCCTGCTCTTCAGCCCCTGGGAGCTGGATTACTGCCCTTACGGAATCCCCCCAATGACTGGCTCCGCTCCCAAGCCAGGACCCCATAGTTCCTTCAACTGGAACACCCCCTCTCTCCTTTCACATAGGCTCCTGAGGCGCTCCATACTCCCAGTCCAGCCCTCTTGCTAGCCCTCAGTGACTTTTTGTGTCTTTCAGCACCTGTGAAGCATTGCTGTCCTCTACTGCATATATAGGTTCTCAACCTTGGGTGCACATTAGAATTACCTGGAAGCTTGCAAAATCCCAATATCCAGGCCATACTTCATTCCATAAAATCTCTGAGATTGGGACCAAGGTATTATGAAAGCTCCCCAGGTGACTCCAGTATACAACCTAAGTTAAGAATTCTTGCTCTATTATGTCCTGTTGCAGCTAGGAGCCATGAGTGGGTAGGGATGTGGGGTTACTATGGCTTCAGATGATCAGTCATCCTGATTTGCACAGAACTGAGCATTTTCTGGGATATGAGACTTCCAATGCTAAGACTAAGAAAAGTCTGGCCAACTTGGATGAGTGGCTGCCCTCCTGTTCACCTGAGGTCTAACAGCTTGGTATATTTTCTGGCCACTAGTAATGCTTGTGCCCAAAGAAACAGAGCCCTGCTTTAGTGGTTTGTTTGTTTTTTTTTCCTACATTTTATTTTTTTAAGTAATCTCTACACCCAATGTGGGGCTTGAACTTACAACCCTGAGATCAAGAGTTATATGCTCCACCATCTGAGCCAGCTAGGAGCCGCTCCCCACCCCCTTACTTTAGTGATTTTGATACTGCTAGACAAACTCTTTTCTCTCCTTTCCTGGTCTCCACAGACCCCTTTGCCCTTGGAGCCTGGCACGTGACCTGCACAATGACTGTCCTGAGATGTCCCTCCCTGCTATTCTTCTCTGCCAGTCAGAATCCTGTGCAACCTGTGGGGCACCTGACTTGGTTAAGTGTCTGACTCTTGATCTTGGCTCTAGTCATGATCTCACCATTCGTGAGTTCAAACCTGCATTGGGCTCATGCTGACAGTGTGGAGCCTGCTTGAGATTCCCCCTCTCACCCTCTTTCTCTATACCCACCGCCCCTCCCCCCCACCACACACACACATGCTTTCTCTCTCTCTCTCAAAAGGAATAAATACACTTAAAAAAATAATCCTGCCCAGCCTTCAAACCCAACTCCTCAAGTCCTGCCTCATCCCTGAAGCTTCTCAAGATCCCACAGAAGGAAAGGGCCCTTTCTGTGGTGAAAGGAGTGGGGAGGGACTCAAGGGGGGGGTCCCATGCCAAGTGGAGTAAGAGGGCACACTAGCTCAGAGCCTAGACCTGACCTCACAGAGTGTAAGTCCATACTTGGGACATCTAGATGGCAAGGTGAACCTTAGTTAGTGCTAATAATCACCTCCAGATTATACAGAGAGGAAGGCAGAGGAATGCAGACAGGAGAGCTGAGACAAACAAGACGACTTTGGTGTCCAGTAAGCAGATTAATTCCGCAGCCACCCACTCAATACCTACTGTGTCACAGCACCAGACCAGGTAGAGAGGCTGCAGGACAGACAAATTTCAATTTTAAGAGTTCACTATGTATAATTTTCATTTGGTATTTTAGATAATCATTAATCCAGACTAATTGGGGAAGGGTGAAATAATCTTATTTTTTTTGTGATTAGAAATAAACATTTACAACAAAGTAGGTATTTTTCTCAGATACCTAGAATAAATCTAACAATGTACTACCCAGCAGAGATACTTTTGGAATTTCTTTCAGTGATAAAAATATTCATGGTAAATGGGTACTCAAAAGTGGGGTTTTTTTTTTTTTTTAAATTGTATCTATTATGGGGGCACCTGGCTGGTGCAGTTGGTGGAGCCTGCAACTCTTGATCTCAGGGTCATGAACTCGAGCCCCATGTTGGGTGCAGAGATTTCTTTTTTAAATTCTTTTTTTTTTTTAATTTTTTTTTTTTAATTTATTTCTAGGAGAGAGAGAGAGAGACAGCGTGAGCAGGGGAGGGTCAGAGAGAGAGAGAGATACAGACTCTGAAATTGGCT
>NW_024080652.1:6487222-6570830 GCF_003009895.1 Hyaena hyaena | reverse complement strand
GGCTCCAGGCTCTGAGCTGGCAGTCAGCACAGAGCCCGACGCGGGGCTCGAACCCACGAACCGCGATATCATGACCTAAGCGAAAGTCGGACGCTTAACCGACTAAGCCACCCAGGCGCCCCTAAATTCTTTTTTTAAAGTCTATTTATCTTTGAGAGAGACAGAGATAGCGTGAGTAGGGGAGGGACAGAGAGTGAGGAAAAGAGAGGGAGAGAATCCTGAGCAGGCTCCATCTGCACTGCCAGCGCAGAGCCCGATGCAGGCCTGAACTCAGAAAACCGCGAGATCATGACCCTAGCCAAAACTGAGAGTCAGACACCTAACTGACTGACTGAGCCACCCAGGGGCCCCTGGGTGCAGAGCTTTCTTAGAAATAAAAAATCCTATTCATTTTTGAGAGAGAGAGAGCACGCATGCAAGTGAGCATGAGTGAGGGAGGGGCAGAGACAGACAGGAGAGAGGGTAGACAGGATCCAAAGAGGGTTCTGCACTGACAGCAGAGAGCTCAGTATGGGGCTCAAACTCCCAAACCATGAGATCAGGAGCTGAACTGAAGTCAGACACTCAACCGACTGAGCCTCCCAGGTGGCCCCCAAATTAAAAAAAAAAAAAATCTTAAAAAAAACTTATCCATCATGTATCACACTATTCAACTGCTTTGCTATTCAATTTTTTCCTCAACAATTATATAGTAGTGAAGCTCTGCCTCAGGTTATGAGGTAAGTTTTGTTATAATGGAGTATAAAAGTAAAACCATTTCTCTCTACCTAAACTTAAAATAAGTTTACTTTTTTTCACTCTCTTTTCACAAGAACAGTGAGCATGCATATCACTAGGATTCAATTAGAGGAGTAAAACCATGAGGAAACACACACATACAGAGGTAAGGCAAAGGGGGATCCAGGGAAAGGTGGATCCTTTGCAGGCCCAGCTGCTGACCAGCAACCACATGGGTGAGCTACAAAATAACTGCTGCTTTTCTACTGTCCTCCCAGTCTCCCAAGAATCTCCCTCTCTAGCCCTCAAGAACCAAAAATTACAGGATAGGGAAGTCTGGCAAATCCATTTCAACCTATCCAAGCTGATACATAATAAAGCCCATGACATGTCATACTGAGAAATTATTTGGCTAGAAAATCTGCCTGTTTATTAAATGCATTTAGATTATGTAAAACAAAATGAGATTGAATAATCTGTAGGACACTGAGGAGCGAAATGCTGGTCCAAGACCCAAGAGCCACTTCCATTGAGATATACAACAAATAGAATAGATGAGATAGAAGGAGAGCTACTGGGTTCAAAGGTCACCCTGCTGCTTTCCTGATCTATGAGTCTGAATCCAGAATTCCCTGATTCTCTCTTCCCTGGAATGGACCTAACTCATTCCATTTTCAGAGGACAACTGAAAGATCTGAAAAGCAAACCACAGACTCTCTGTGATGCAGATCCTAAACATCAAATAAACAGCAGCACTAACTGAAGGTTCCACTTAGCCATCAACTTGGTTGTGCAGCATTAGGTCCCTTTCATGCCCCTCTCTAACATACTTTCCTCCAAAGTGAATCTACTGCTGCTGAATAAGGTGGGAACTCTGTCTAAAGGTTTCCATGTGTTGAACACATCCATGAGAGCTATACACTATCTGGATTTCCACATCTTAATAAGAGTTGAACCAGGACTGGAGGCTGTCCACCTCATGAAACCTAAACGGTTTCTCCCCCATGCGAGCTCTCTGGCATTCAATCAGAGCTGAACTCTGACCAAAGGCTCTTACGTGTTCATTTCATTCACAGTTTCTCTCTTGTATGGATTCCTAGATGATCAGAAAGGCATGAACTGTATGTGAACGTTTTTCCACATTCCTTATATTCAGAAGCTTTTACTCCACTGTGAGTTTTCTGGTGCTGAATAAGGTGAGAATTCCTACTGACAGCCTTCCCACATTCACTACTTTCATAGGGTCTCTCTCCTATGTGAATTCTATGGTGTTTAATAATAAGTGAACTCCTACTAAAAAGATTTCCCACACTTGCTGCCATCATAAGGAGCCTTCCCTGGTGTTCAATGAGTGTGAGTTATGGTTGTAAGCTTTCCACAGTCATTGCACTCATATGGTCTCTCTTTGGTGTGAACTCACTGATGTTCTATTAGATTTGAGCTCTGGCTGAAGGCCTTCCCACATTAACTACACACATAGGGTTTCTCCCTTGTGTGGATTCTCTGATGTCATGTAAGACTTGAGTTTCAACCAAAGGCTTTTCCATATTCATTACACATATAAGTCCTCTCTCCTGCATGAGTTATCTGATGCTGGATAAGGTGTGAGCTGCGCTGGAAGGCTTTCCCACAGTTACTGCATTTATAGGGTTTCTCTTTAGTAGGTATTCTTTGGTGCTGGATAAGGTTTCAACTATGGCCAAAAGCTTTTCCACATTCATGACACTAATAGAATTTCTCTTGTATGTGGATTCTTTAATGCTGAATAAGGTATGAGTTCTGCCTAAACAATTTTCCACAAATACTACCCATTTGGGATTTCTTGTCAATTAAGAATTTGTAGCTGTTGGATAGAGTTTGTGATGTTACAGAAGTTTTGTCCACATTCGTGGGGGCCCTCGTGTTTGTTTTGTTCACATTCATCTCCTTCATGTAGTTGTAGCCCTACTTCAAGAGTTTTCTGCTTTATAATTAATTGATCCCCAGTCCAGGTCTCACCATCTGACAGGGAATATAAAAAAGGTAAAATGTAACAAGAAAAACTCCTGGTGGGAAACAGGATGGTCAGAGTATTCCCGAAGGATTTGGTTCAACAAAAAAGTATGAAAAATGGCCTTGCAGTATAGGGAAAAGATGGATACAAGTTGTGTAAATTTGGAGAAAGAGTAGGAAACTAAAATTAGGGTTTATATATGAAGTAGCTAACCAGACAGATGTACTGGGATTAGCAGGAAGGAAAGCAGTGTTTGGGGAAAGTGGAACTATCTCAGAACATTAGAAGAGAGATGCTGGGGTCTCTGTGTGGGGAGGTATTGAACAGATCAGTTAAAGAGGAGTACTCTACCCCAGGGGTTCTGTCCACATGGTACCCTGGCCTCATGATTCCTCTGAGGTAACAGGGAAGACTACCTTCACATAACCAGATACCAACACTTCCTCACCAGAGCATCTCTCACGGACACACATACTCAGACCTATTTATATGCATCCTTTAATAATACTGCAAATTGGGAAGACTGAATAAAGGAAAGGCGAGAGAGGAAAAGTTATTTAAAATATGAAGCACAGAGTAGAGAGAAATATTTCCAAGTTGATTTCAACTCTAACAGAACATACAAAAACAAACCCTGCACCCTCACTGCATTTAAGAGAGACATGATAGAAAAACATTGCCTGTTTACTTTAATACATTCCTCCTGTTAAGAAATACTTATGAAATACAGATTACTAAAGGTTGAGAAATTTTTGTTTTGTTTTGATTGCAATGGTATTAGAGAAAGCAGGCCCTCTACTAAGAGGGATCTTTGTGAAAGAAGGGAGTGATGAAGAATATCCAATGTAGCATCTTTTTTTTTTTTTCCCCTCTTAGTTTATTGGTTTCCATATAACATCCAGTGCTCCTTCCAAGTGCTGTCCTCCATGCCCATCACCCACCTTCCCCTCCCCCCCATACCCATCAGTCCTCAGTTTGTTCTCAGCATTCAAGAGTCTCTCATGGTTTGCCTCTCTTGCTTTCCCCAACTATTTTTCCCCTTCTATTCACCCATGGTCCTCTGTTAAGTTCCTCCTAATCCTCCTATACGTGCAAACATATGGTATCTCTCCTCTGCCTCACTTATTCCGCTCAGCATAACACCCCCAAGTTCCATCCACGTTGCTACACATGGCCAGATTTCATTCTTCTCATTGCCATGGAGTATTCCATTGTATAGATAAACCACATCTTCTTGATGCATTCGTCCGTTGATGGACACTTAGGTTCTTTCCATGTTTTGGCTATTGTTGAGATTGCTGCAATGAACATTGGGGTACATGTGCTCCTATGCATCAGGACTCTTGTATGCCTTGGGTAAATTCTTAGCAGTGCTACTGTTGGGTCATAGGTGAGTTCTATTGTTAATTTTTTGAGGAACCTCTACATTGTTTTCCAGAGGGGCTGCACCAGTTCACATTCCCAACAGTGTAGGAAGGTGCCCATTTCTCCACATCCTCGCCAGCATCTAGAGTCTCCTGATTTGTTCATTTTAGCCACTGTGACCAGCGTGAGGTGGTATCTCAGTGTGGTTTTGACTTCTATTTCCCTGATAAGGAGGGATGCTGAGCATCGTTTCATGCGTCTGTTGGCCATCTGGATGTCCTCTTTGGAGAAGCGACTGCTCACATCTTCTGCTCATTTCTTCACTGGATTGTTTTTTGGGTGTGGAGGATACTAGCCCTTTATCTGATATGTCATTTGCAACTATCATTTCCCATTCCGTTGGTTGCCTAATAGTTTTATGGATTGTTTCTTTTGCCATGCAGAAGTTTCTAATCTTTTTTTAAAAATTTTAATGTTTTATTTATTTCTGAGAGAGAGAGAGACAGCGTGAGCAGGGGAGGAACAGAGAGAGAGGGACATACAGAATCTGAAATAGGCTCCAGTCTCTGAGCTAGCTGTCAGCACAGAGCCCAATGCGGGGCTCGAACCCACAAACCGTGAGATCATGACCTGAGCCAAAGTCGGCCGCTTAACCGACTGAGCCACCTAGGCGCCCCAGAAGCTTTTAATCTTGATGAGGTCCCAATAGTTCATGTTTGCTCTTGATTCCCTTGCCTTTGGGTATGTGTCAAGTAAGAAACTGCTGTAGTTGAGGTCAAGGAGGTTGTTTCCTGCTTTCTCTTCTAGGGTTTTGATGGTTTCCTGTCTCATTTTCAGGTCCTTTATCCATTTTGAGTTTATTTTTGTGTATGGTGTGAGAAAATGATCTAGTTTTATTCTTCTGCATGTTGCTGTCCAGTTCTCCCAGCACCATCTGTTAAAGAGGCTGCTGTCTTTTTCCATTGGATACTCTTTCCCGCTTTGTCAAAGATTAGTTGGCCATCCATTTGTGGGTCCAATTCTAAGTTCTGTATTCTATTCCATTGGTCTATGTGTCTGTTTTTGTGCCACCAATGCAGCATTTCTATCAGCAATGAAAGCCTAGAATATAAACAGCTCTGATTTTATTTGGCAAATAGTCACTTTATTGAAGGAATTTAATAATTATCTGTGATGTCTTTTTAAAAAAAAGTTTTAATGTTTTTATTTATTTGTGTGAGAGAGAGACACAGCGTGAGCAGGAGAGGGTCAGAGAGAGAGGGAGATACAGAATCCGAAGCAGGCTCCAGGCTTTGAGCTGGCTGTCAGCACAGAGCCTGACGTGGGGCTCCAACCCACGAACCATGAGATCATGCCCTGAGCTGAACCGGTGCTTAACTGAGCCACCCAGGCACCTGGGTCTGTGATGTCTTATCACTTGTTCTCCACTTCCAGATAGCCTCTCATCCTCTGTATGTTCAATTTAGATACTGTATGTATAAACATTTTCTTCTTGTAATAAGAACTTTTAAGGTCCTCTCGGTAATTTTCAAACATACAAGTCAGCATTATCAGCTATACTTGCCATGTTGTACGTTACATCCCCAGGATTTATTTACCTCATAACTTTAAGTTTCTACCTTTTGACCCCATTCATCTAATTCCCCCAGGTCCACCCTCCACATCTGGCAACCACCAGTCTGTTTTCTGTATCTATGAGTTGGGGTAGGGTTTTTTGTTTGTTTTGTTGTTGGTGTTTTTTTTTTTTTAATTTCATATATAAGTAAGATCATACAGTATTTGTCTTCTCTGATTTATTTCACTTAGCATAATGCCTTCAAGGTCCATCCATGTTGCCAAAAATGACAGATTTCCTTCTTTTCATGGTTGAACAATATTCCACTGTGGACACACATGTATATTTGTATGTATACCATATCTACTTTATCCACTCATCAATGGACACTTAGGCTGTTTCATGTCTTGGCTATTGTACATAATGCTGTAATGAACATGGGGGGTGCAGATATCTTTTTGAGATTTGTGCTTTCATTTCCTTCAGATAAATACTCAGAAGTGAATTGCTGAATCATATAGTAGTTCTATTGGTAGTTCATTAATTTACATCCTCACCAACAGTGTATAAGAATTCCTTTTCTCCGCATCCTCACCAACACTTCTCATCTTTTAAATGATAGCCATTCTAACAGGTGTGAGTGGACTACTGGGTTGATGTTTTTATATCCATTTGCACATGTGTTTAACTGTTCACCTTATAAGTCACACAAATTGCAAACATAGAGACTAAGTCTAAAAAGTTAGGTACTTAAAAAAAAAAAGTGATAAAGGCATCAATCAAGCCTAAATATTAGCGAGGCAGGCCAATTCCTTTTAGCAAGATGCCAAAATGACCTGGTACTATAAATTCAAGTCACTCACTGCACAATCCAACAGAACTTTCTGTGGTTATGCAACTGTTCCACATCTGCACTGTCCAATACAGTAGCCAGCAGCCATACATGGCTACTGAGCACTTGAAATGTGGCAAGTGCAACTGAGGAGCTGGACTTTTAATTGTATTTAATTTAATTAATTTCAATGTAATTAGCCCATCATAGCTGGTGCTCCCTTACTGGATAGCTTAACTCTAGAGCCTTCTAAATCTTCAAAATTTCTCCCACAGGCCTAGAAGTATCTAAACCTAGAAGCCCTTCAAAACTGGGATCATTAAGGATGTAAGAATGTAAATCCTAATAAGGTGAAACACCAGACAGAGAAGCTAACAAAGTCTTCATCAGCTCATCAAAAGTCAAAGAGCAACAGCCTGGGCATGCCTTCATTTGGCCTAGGATTTGGAATACTTCATGGACCAGGAGATGCTTCTGGTCTTGACTTGGGCAGATATTAAAATGAGGGTTTCATGGGGCGCCTGGGTGGCTTAGTCGGTTAAGCATCCGACTTTCGCTTAGGTCATGATCTCGCGGTTCGTGGGTTCGAGCCCCGCGTCAGGCTCTGTGCTGACTGCCAGCTCAGAGCCTGGAGCCTGTTTCAGAGTCTGTGACTCCCTCTCTCTCTGACACTCCCCTGCTCGCGCTGTCTCTCTCTCCTGGAAATAAATAAAACATTAAAAAATTTTTTTTTAAAAAAATGAGGGTTTCATGTGTAGCAACATGGATGGAACTTGAGGGTGTTATGCTGAGAGAAAGAAGTCAGGCAGAGGAGGACAAATACCATATGTTTGCACATATAGGAGGATTAGAAGGAACTTAACAGAGGACCGTGGGGGAGAAGAAGAGAGGAAATAGTAGGGGAGAGGGAGAGAGGCAAACCATGAGACTCTTGAATGCTGAGAACAAACTGAGGACTGATGGGTATGGGGGGGGTAATGGGCATAGAGGGGGGCACTTGTGGGGATGAGCACTGGGTGTTATATGGAAACCAACTTGACAATAAACTATTTATTTAAAATAATAGTAATAATAATAATGAGGTTTTCTTCTGGATCTTTCTGACCTGGCCTCTGTCTTTCCAGCCTCGTTCTGATCATCTCCCCTATACCAAACCTCTTCTTTTTGTTGAACCACTCTCTTTGTTCTCTCCCACAACATGTGAAGGCTTAGGTATTCTAGAGGATGAGCCTTTTATTTGGTCCACCGTCAGAGGATCTGATAGCCTACCTGACAATATTCAAGAATGTAAATCCTACAGCTCTCAGGCTCTGTTCAATAGCACCTTCTTCATTAGGCTGAAAGAGATCCTTCTCTTAGAATTCAATACTTCTCTTTATGAGTCCTGTGACACTTCAGTCATTCACATCCATCTTACTGAACACCAACAACATGCCAGGTACAGTTCCAAGTGCTGAGATATATCAGTGGGGAAACAGGCAAAGACTCTGCCTTCTAAGATATTCCATTTTAGTAAGGGAGCTGGACAAGAAACCTTGTAAATTACATACTCTTAGAGGAAGATACACATACCATAGAGAAAAAGCAAGGAAAAGGAGCGCCGGGGGAGGGAGTGGGCAGAAGGGTTCCAATTTTACATACCATGGTCAAAGAAGGACTAAGAAAATGACACTGAAGCAAAGACTTGAAGGAGATAAGGGTATCTGAGAGAGCGTTACACATAAAAGAAATAACAAGTGCAAAGGCCCTGGGTGTTCAATGAGGCAATGTTACAGGAATGCAATGAGCAAGGGAATGGTAAGAAATGAGGTCACAGACATTAAAAGGGAATTAGAGAACATAGGACCCTATAGGCTACTGGAAGAGGTGTGCTTTCACTGAGTGAGACGGGAAGCCACAGAAGGCTTTAGATCAGAGGAAGACAAGACCTGGCATTTTAACAGGATCACACTGGCTGCTATTTTGGGTAGACTGTAGGAAGGTAATGGTAGAGGCAGAACAACTAGCCAGGAGGGTGCTGCAATAGTCCAGGTGAGAGATGATGGCACCCTGGACCAAGATGATGGCGGAGAAGGTAGTAAGAAGTACTTGGATTCTGGAAAACAATGTTGATGGTGGTGTGGACAAGAGTACTAACTGCTGGATATGAATATGAGAGAAACTGTTTCTCTCTGGGTTGATTAGCTGGAGGGATTGTGTTCCCATCTCCTAAAATGGGGAATATTTATAACAGGCTACAGCATCTCCAATGATCTAAAAGCACATTTCCATGTGGCTCTCATACCAGTCTCTTGAGATCAATAGGTCTCAAACCTGCTCCTCCTTCTGGATTTTGAATGTTTAGTATAATATTCTTGCAACTCTCCTGTAACTTTAGCATTTTTCAAAATAAAAAGGGAAGGGGTGACAATGATTAGTGACTCCTTTCTCTGCCCCCACGTCCATTCAGTAAACAAGTACTATTGCTTCTACCTATAGCACACTTCTTGATTTTTGTCCCTACCTTCTTGTTAGCACTATTAAGGTCCTAAAGTCAGATCCTAATCACCTGTCACCTCCCTTACCACACTCAACAAGTCAGATTCCCTTCCTTCATATACAATGCTCACCAGCTAGCCTCCTGTTAAGAAAAACTAACATAACATAACATACCTCAACATGTGCCAAACAAAAGTTAAGTTCTTGGGCCTGGGATTATTTTCCCATAATCTTACGCCACTCTGCCTTACAGACTCATCCTCTATCACATCTTCTCTATACTCCAGTTAATGTGAACTGGTTCCTGAACATGTATGTCACCACACACACCCTTCTCCTCCACCTGAAACAGCCTCCTAATGTCACCTATCAAAATCCTAGACTTTTATGACCCAGCTCAAAGGCAGCTCCTTCCTGAAACCTAACCCTGCTGTAACCCCAGCTGGAAGTCATCTCTCCTTTGAATCTCTAAAGCATTTGGTTCCTACCTCCTTCATTTATGTGGTATTTAACCACATAGTCTTTGGGCCTCTCCTCAGAAGTATATTTCATTTTGTTCATGGGTGTTTCCTTCTGAGTGTCTCAGAATAAAAGTTGTCTTCCATTTCTTTTTCTCCAAGTCCAGTACTGTGTAAACAGCCCTGCGCACATTAGGTTCTTCAAAATGCTCCTGATGATTTCACAGCAATTCATCAAAAAGAAGTTCCCCTCCATTGGGAGAAGAATCTATAAATCATTGACAGTCCCAAATAGACCATTTATAAAAAGTCTCCTGGACTGAGGCTCAACTAAAATTCAGAAAGCTACATCTCTTTATAGGTCAGAGCCACTTATAGAAAAAATATCAGGGGCACCTGGCTGGTTCAGTTGGTTAAACATCTGACTCTTGATTTTGGCTTAGGTCATGATTCCAGTGTCATGGGATCAAGCCCTGCATCAAGTTCTGAACTAAATGTGGAGCCTGCTTAAGATTCTCCCTCTCTCTCTCTCTGTCTCTCACCTCTGCTGTTTGTGCTTTCTAAATAAAATTTAAAGAAAAAAAATTTTAAAGAAAAGAGGGGGTGCCTATGTGGCTAAGTCTGTTGAGTGTCTGAGTTAGTCTCAGATCATGATCTCACAGCTTGTGGGTTCAAGCCCCACGCTGGGCTCTGTGCTGACAGCTCAGAGCCTGGAGCCTGCTTCAGATTCTGTGTCTCCCTTTCTCTCTGCCCCTCTCCGGCTCATTCTCTCTCCTTCTCTCTCTCAAAAATAAATAAACATTAAGAAAAAATGTTTTTAAATATACCGAAAACTTCAATCCAAACTCTGGTATATAGCAGGACCCCTTAAAATGCCTCAGCAGACAGTGGCCAGTCTGAGACAGAGCTAGAGAAACCCAAGAAGAGAGCAGTTGCCCTCTGAAATAAGCAAATCAAATGTGTCTCTGTGGACAAAGGTTTTAAAGAAAATTTCTTGGCTGATCTGCTTTTAATTTAAAGGAAAAAGGGAACTCTATGCAGTTCTTCAAGTAGTTTAACTATAAAGCTGTGTGATCCCAGGTATATTCATTTCTAACAGCATTAGAAATGAGCAATACTTACTGTACTGTGTCAAATAGTGCCACCTACCCCCACTCACATCCACCTGGTATCTCAGAATGTGACTTATTTGGAAGGAATCTTTGCGGAGTTCAGATGAGGTCATAATGGATTGGGGCAGGGGTGGGGTGAGGAGGCCTACATCCAATGACTGGTATTTTTATAAGAGAAAGAGATAAAGGTTCAGACCAGGAAACACACAGGAAAGGAGGCCATGTGACAAAAGAGACAGAGATTGAGTGATGTAGCCATAAGCCAAGGAGCACCAAGAATTGCCGGGGACCTCCAGAAGCTAGGACCAGTTAAGAAGAAATTCCCCCCTAGAACCTTCAAAGGTAGATCAGCCCTCTTTTAGCTTACAAAACAGCGAGAATACAGTTCTGCTGTATTAAGCCACACAGTTGTGGTAATTTGTGACAGCAGCCCTAGGAAATAAATACTGTTTGATTTAATCAATCAAGATTAATTTGATTGGGCTGTGAGGAAGAAAACAAACAGATATAAAAGACATTTACATGAAAACCTGCAGGATTTGGTGGCTGAGTGAGCAGCCTGTTTGATTTAATCAATCAAGAAACGTATAGACCACCTACTGTGTGCAGGATACAGGTAGAGGGATTACAATGGTGCCTCAAAGCAGAAAGGAAGGACAACCCCTACTGAGGTGAACCTGGAGATGGCGTTCTTAAAGAATGACTTGGAGTTGGATCTTGACTCTGATCAGGATCAACAAGGTAAAGAGTATTCCAGGCAACAGTAATAGCATATGCTAAGGTTCAGAAACATAAAAGGGAACACTAAGTTTAAGGAATATTAAAAAAAGATTCAGTGGGACTGAAATGTATGCTCCACATGGGCAGGAAGCAGGAGATGTAGCAGAAAAATAGAGTAGAGCCACAAAGGAAGAGGCATATAAGCCACATCCAGGACTTTGGACTTTATTTTATAGACAGAGACTAACATGATCAAATTTGTTCCCAGGGAAGTTCACTCTGGCAGCAGTATGGAGGAGAGCCTGGGGCTGGGGGGGTGGGGGCGGGGGAATGACCAATAGTATAGCGATGTGTCAACAATCCAAGAAAAACAGAATGTGCCTAAAATGAGGAAATGGCAATGATAGACAACAGAATCAGGCACTTTCTGAAGAAAAACTGACAATCTTTGGTGGTTGACTGAATATGGAGGGAAGGAGAATAGTAGAGTATGATCCCCAGGTTTTCTAGCTTGGGAAAATCAGTTACTACAATTAACCAAGGTTGTCATTGGAAGGGAGGGAGGTGGGGACTGGCAGTAAACAGTGAGCTCTGAAGTACACCCATGAACATCTAGTATTCAGGAGCCAGCTGGAAGCAAGAACACCAAATGGTGGTTAGGTGAAGTCCTGTAAGAGGATAGGATCACCCACAGGAATGAAAAAAGAGGGCTGAGAACAGTCTTGGGGAAAACCAATGTTTAAAAACAGGTGGAGAAACAGTGGGAAAGACTTGGAGGAAGTGAGAGGAAAACCAGAAGAAAATGATGGTTCTGAAACCAAAAAACAAAAGGTGTGAGAAAGATTGATCACATCAACAGAAAATACCAAGGGGTCAAAAAATTAAAGCTGAAAAAATGCGTGCAATGGATTCATTATAGGTTAAGCCACTGGCAACTTTGATATAATCAGTTCTGATGGAGCAGAAGCAGTGCCCTGCATTCCAAAGATAATAGTAACTTATGAAGATTTTTTTGAGGTATGACGGTGAAGGGAACAAAGGTGACTATACAGTTTCCTCCTAATGCTCACTCAGCCACCAAATCCTGCAGGTTTTCATGTAAATGTCTTTTATATCTGTTTGTTTCCTTCCTCACAGCCCAAAGTCTGTTTCAGAAACTTCATGGAGGAGGCTGTCCCATGCCTCCCCATGCAGGGGTTGCTGGGATGAGCGGTGGTTAGATAGGCAAGGAATGTAGGGGACAGCAATGCATTAGGAAAAAGACACAAAGGCACAACAGTGGATAGTGCAAAGTGTCTTCAGCTTTACCTTGTGCAGACACACCAGCCTTGCTCAGTTTATTTTGGGGAACACTAAGGAAAGACTCTCAAGTTGGGTTGAGGGCACAGTGCAGAGGACCCTGAATGCCAGGTTATGGAGTATGGACTGGATGCAGTGGGTACTGCAGTGGGTACTGAACTAACAGGAGTAAATGTTAGTAAAAGTATTTTAGGAAGTGAGTACAGGCTTTTTAGAAAGACTAACAAGAGAGCCCGTAGTAAGCATCTGTCCCCTCTCATCTGAAACTTAATTCCTTGAACTTTAAATTCTTTCATGACCAAATCTGTGACTTCCTAAGACTTCCTGGGCCAATACCCAGTTCCCAGGGATCTCCTCTTGTGAACTTCTACATTGTTTACTAACCCACAGTCTCTTGGTTAACTAATCTAACTCAACTCCAAGTTTGTAGGTGAGTAGGAGCTGGGTTTTCTTTCACCTTGGTTTCTAAATTTTTTTTAAATGTTTTTATTTGTTTCAGAGAGAGAGAGAGGGAGAGAGAGAGAGACAGTGTGCGCAGGGGAGGGTCAGAGAGAGAGGGAGACACAGAATCTGAAACAGGCTCCAGGCTCTGAGCTGCCTGTCAGCACAGAGCCTGACGTGGGGCTCGAACTCATGAACCGTGAGATCATGACCTGAGCTGAAGTCAGACGTTTAACCGGCTGAGCAACCCAGGCACCCCTCAACTTAGTTTCAACACCTCATAGTAACAGCTCAATAAATATCTGCCAAGTTAAAGATTAGTCTGAAAACATAGTTTTTACACATAAATGTGTAAAAGAAAATCTCCCCAAACATAAGCCATCTCAGAGTCCATGATGTGGATTATCTAAGCCTGTGTCTCCCAATTAAATAATATCCACTTTTTTAAAATGGCCAGACATATACCAGATAATGGTGGGATAGCAGATTGAAATAAAAATGTTGATACCTATAGTTTAACCTAATTTTTCATCAGCAGGTGGCTGGCTTATCTACTGTACTCCACAGGAAAGTCACCCTCTTGGAGTTTATACCGTGGGTGGTAAATGTATCTTCCCTAAAGATGGAGAACTTGGGTAGAATGAGTGGAGGAGCCCACTCTAACTGGTACTTGAAGTATGGGATATACTTGGCTGGGTTCATTCATTTCCTTATTCACACAACATTTACTCAGCTTCTCCAAAGGCCAATCAAGTTAGCGGGTGCTGGAATGACAGATCTTCCAAGACTTAGTGCTAGACAGTGCTGCTGCGGCAAATCTGCTCCACACAGAGAGGAAACAGTTGGTTACAGGCTTTATTTACATATAATAGAGCCTTAGGGTTAAAAAAAAAAAAAAAGCAGTAGTTTTTCACAGGACAATTCTATTTATAAGGTTAATCGTGTCCATCTGATCTGAGGCCGCGGTCGGAAGAACTAAGTTTAGACAAAGAAAGCCAGCTAGGTCAGCTCCTCACCCTTGCTCTTTCGAGGCTCCTATTCGGAGGATGGGCACAGGGACTGCAGGGACATCTGCTCAGGCAGCTTCTCCATGGGCTGGGTCCAATCTCTGGTGCTGCTCCAAGGCCAAGACTTCCCCTAAAATTTCTTCAGAGCACGACACAACGGATGGGCAGTCACTTCAGGAGAGGGAGGAGAGGGCAGATGCAGGGAAAACGGCAGGTGAATCTTTCCCAGGAAAGACTCCCAATTCACTCTCCTCAGGCCGGCCGGGCCCTGGCATGGGGGCGCGGCCAGGCCTGCGACCCCAACCCCGCACCATGAGCATCCCTTCAGTCCGAGCCCCCCTCCGCAGTCCGAGCTTCTCCCAGCCACGGAGCAGACCCGAAGCCCTAGCCCGGAGCCCCGACACTCACTAGCTCAACCGCTCCGCAACAGCGGCCACTTCGGCCCCCTGGGCAGGACTGGAAACTCGGGCTCCACGGCGCGCACTTCCGGGTCCCGTCTAGGCAGCTCGGAGGTCTCCTCTCGATCGTGGGTTCTCCAGAGCCGCTTGGGAGCTGGGCTCGGATAGGCGTGGGGATGGGGCCTCCTTTGGCGTTCGTCTTTCTCCAAGGAGGGATTGAGGGAGGATGGGACAGACCTCTAGTTGCATTTCATCGCCCAAGTGGACCTAGGGCCTAAATTGGTTGCCTTCTTTTTCGTCGCCACTGTCCCGTGTGCACCCCATTTGTCTCCTCCCTTGACCCCTGCCGTTTTGCCACCCATCTTCACCTCCCTTTTTCCAAATCACGAGTTGGGGACCCTGCTGGCCCCGAATTTCCTATCTATGCCCGCAGTCAAGCCTGTCCTTTCCCTTTGTGGCTTCAACTTGATCAGTGTTCCCCCTTCACGACTCCAGCGCCTCCCAACTGTGCCTTGAGTGTATGGGTATGACGAACATATCGGTACCAATGGGCTAAAAGAGGAAGAAAAGCCTTAGAAAGAGGGTCAACATTCAAAGAGCTTACAGTGCCCAGACGAGTTTGCCAGGGGCATATTTGATATGTTGAAGCAGTAAAAATGTTAGGGAAATTAGTTCATGATAAGGGGAGTTTCCTGCTAAACTCCGAAATAGCAGTTACCAGCTATGGAGTAACTTAAATTGACCTTATCTTCATAACAATCCATGAAGTTCATACTTTTTATAATCTTAGTGCCAGGAACGGCATACTCACGTCTTTCTGCAAGTAAAGGGAGCATTTAGAATCCTGGCCTGTTCAAACCAAAGCCTGGAGTCAAAACTATGCTCAGGAAGGACAATGGTTTGACAGAGTGGAGATTGTAACATGAGAAAGTGCAGGAAAGAAACAGACAGACCCTGTCATTATGCCCAAGTTGTAAATTTATAAACAAGAATGGAATACAAATATAAGAGGTTAACCATTTTCTAAAAGTGAAGAGTGAATGAGAAGCACTAGTAAAATGAAAAATTCCAGTATTTCTTTGACTTGTCCAGTGCACCATCTGCTTGAAATCATCCTTCAGGTCTGGTTCTTAAACACTCGTTCCTCCATGCGCTGGAGTTTTGAAGGGAGTGTAAGATGTGACGCCATTAGGTTACAAATGTTAGCAAGAGACAGATGTCATAGTTTGATGACTCCAGTAAGGAGTGCCTAATGGGAGGCAATTCCTACCAGTTTAGGATTCCTGATGATCTCTCAAGTTCACATTTAAGTTCTCCAAACCCAGGGTACTCCCCTGGACAATGCTAGTCCTGCACTGCTAAATGCCTGCTCCTTAGTTCCCTCTTTTATCGATTTTATGCTAAACATTTATATTTTCACTGGTTTTTATACTGGTGTTCATATTAATTTTGGCTCTTAATATATGACCAGTACCTTTTACATTATTTTAATTTTCATGCTAATATTAACCACTGTATAGACAAGGAAACTAGAGGCTAAGTAAAATTTTCAAAGCCACACAACTAGTAAACAACAAAGTTTAGGTATGTCTAATTCCAAAGTCATTGCTTTGGTAACTAATCTGTTTTAGTCTTAATGGTTTGATTAGTGTATGCTAACTGTACGCACAGGCTATTACTGAATATCCTAGCACTGGGCAACAGTATTACTGAATGAATGAAAAGAATGGTTGAGGTTACATTTTCAGATGTGGAAATCCCATTGTGCTTTCATGTTATGACACCTCAGGGACCTCTTTGGAACTTCATTCTTAAATTTCCTGTTGCCTACATCCCACTTCCTAGGGTGAGGCATTCCTCCAGAGAGCTTAATTACCTTGAAGAGGTCATACTCCTTCATCTGAGGCCTTCTGACATGCTCTTTTGCCTGAAATCCTCTCCTTGTTCCTCTTCCAGTGGTCTCCATCTGTCCAGTCTACCTCTATCTACTCTGCTTAAGCCAAAAACATAGGAATCAAACTTGATTTTCCCATTATCCACTTTGCTCCACTGCTATAATTTACCCAGAAGTAATGGTAAATCTAAGAATACATGTCCATCAATCAACAAGTTCCAGTGAGCAGAAAAAAGCATATTCTGGGCACTGAGAAATGTAAATGTAAATGTAGTAATAGGTGTGGGGGTAGCTTGACAGGAGGTAAGAATTTGAGAGCTCTAACCTGTGGCCTGTCATTGTCAAAATTATCTAAGACTTTCAGGGAGTAGGGTCTCTGACTAGCTCCCTAAAGGTACTGTCTCCTAGTATCCCAGATAGCTCTGGGAGCATTCAGGATCAATTGCAACTGATAATAGTCAATCACTGAGGATGTAACAGGGAATGAAGAGCTACTAAGGAAAAATTCTCCAGGTTCTGGGATGTGTCTAAAACCAACATCATGATGATGGACAGTTTGGGAGTCAGGCCTGACTTTGAGCTATGAACTTGCTGACTAACCCTAACAGGTTCTTCAACCTCTCTACAGTTCCTCTGTAATACAGAGCTAGTTACTTGCAAAGTTGTTGTGAGGGTTAAGTTGGAATATGAATGTTCATACACATGCATGTAGGTAGGTGGACAGACAGAAGACAGATAAAATTAGTTGTACCTTAACTATTAGATTTCCTCTCTTCTCTCCCCAATCTTCAAGATTAAAAGACTAAGAACACAAACTCATACTGGACTGATTAAATACTGCAAGTTTAAAGAGACAAGTTCATTCTCCTCAAGGATTACTTTGGTTTCTCATTTTTTTAAATGTTTTACTTATTTAAAGAAACAGATTCTGTCCAGCTCTCTGAAACCTCAATCTATTTATGTGCCAACAACATTCCAGTCAAAAAACCCTTAAGACCCTAAACATTCAGACTTTATTCCAGAAGTCTGTGGAAGAGCAAGCTTCGTCATCAGTATGAAGGAGTGATCCAATCTTGTTGTGAAGCAGGTTTCTGGAAGGAAGTGAGTTGCAGCCAGGAAGGTGACTCCAAGATTTCCAAATGCTTCTTTCTGGCTGAGGCGTTTATATATTTTTTGAAACAGAATCTGAGTATCAAACACACCTTTATTCAAGTGGAAGTACAAAAGCACATTCCTATATCAAATGCATACATGTGATGTTTTACATATTTTGCTATTTAGGGATTAATCTGTTTCATAATCACCAGAAGTGACCACTGGTCTCTGTACATAAGGGCATAGATATTCACAGACAAGGAAAAATAACATGCATTTTTCATTTGCTTATACATTTAAATCAATTCGTTATAGTTCTCTACTTTGCCCTGATAAGATCCTATGCTTGCTGATGGCTAAGCAGCAAAATATAGTGGTAGAACTATCCTAGAGGTTAATAAGCAATAAATTTTTATATATTTGTTGAGGATTCCTAGTGAATATTATAACATCTGAACTATGAAGGCCTCACTTGCTAGAATGACAAAAAGAACGTTAAATAACACTTGTCTTATTCATAAAATGTTATGAAGCTTAAGATGGAAAAATATAATAAAATGCTTTGACATCATCTAAAGAATCATGAATTCTTGGCGAGGTGTTGAAAGTAACCCTGAACTCTGGACACCCCGACATCTGTGATCACTTTTATCAATCAAAAAATACAAGTTCTTTTATATGGTCTGTGGACTCTAGTATAATACAGAAAACGTGATGATGAATAAACATATACACAAAGGCCCCACACTTCAAATACTGTCTTGCATTGATGAGGGAGACTGGGGGGTGGAGAGGGAGTGTGTGAAAATCCAAACAGATAAAGAAGCAAGCGTAGTAATTAAAATTTTACCAGGAACAGACCTGCCACTCTCTTAAATACTCTCTCTCTAGAGATATTACCTAAGAACAGCAATATCTTCTTTGAAAAGTTATATTCTCTTATGAAGTTCTCAGACTTTTTTGTATATTTTCTTTATATATTGCTCTATCAAAAGGAGACCTGACCATTTTGCTGGCTTTCAACAGAGTATATAATTCTAAACTTTGACATGCAGATTAGGCACTGAATGAAAGTAGCTAGACCACCAGGCATGTTGTTGGATCCCTGATGTTCTGATCATCTCTTTTATTAGAGGGCCATGGATGCAGACAAGGCAGCTAAGAACCTGGTGTCATTTGAAAGTGTTTATTAGCTGCCTGTCCCAAATACAGGGGAGATAAAATCCTTCAAACTCATGGATGGACAGGATGTGGAAATCCAATTCTTTTTAAAGGAAGATGCTTCAACTTTAGGAAAGAAGACACTAGAACAGCAACATCAAGTAGGGACGGCATACCTGGTAAAAAGCTTAACACTAGAAAACCATCATTTGAAGGTGCTAAGAGAATGGAGAAATCAACAGGAATCCAAGTGCTGTAGCTGGAAAGGAATAGGAAGTAGGATGCTCAGGAAACAGCAGACCTAAGAGTCTGTTCTGGAAAAAACTTGGGCTGAGAACATCAGAAAAAGCTAAACGAGCTACTTTCCAGAAGTTAATATGTTTTTACATTGGTATATTAACAATATCTTAGAGAAGCTGTAACAGGAACTGATTTCAGGGAAAATAAAATTGTTTATAGGCCATATTTTAAAAAAAAGTTTAAATGAGTTCCATAAATAAAGTTTATACACCTACTTAAAACACCTAATAAAATAATGCCATGAGGAAACAGCACTGCATTCATCAAGTCACTCATCAGACTATATTCAGCAATGAAAAAGATCAGGGCTATATATTAACAATTTTATATAAAATTTTCTCTCCAATATTTTGATGTGGAGTAAAGTCTGAAATATGGTGGTAAATTTTTCCATTTGCATTAGATCAGATTCTAGTCTGGACATTCAAAGGATAAAAAAAGACTTGAACTCTCATTGAAAGATTTGTCGTATTTCCTACACTCAAATGGCTTCTCCTGGGTATGGATTCTTTGATGCTGTATGAGGGGTGGAATATGACTGAATCTTCCCACATGCATACATGTTTTTTACATTCATAGGCTTTCTGCATGGAATGAATTTGATGCTAACAAGGTAGTTTCTCTGAAGGCTATTTCACATTCATTACAGTGATGGAATTTTATTCCAGTATGAATTCCCCAATGGTGACTAAGGTATGAAAACAGCATGAAGCATTTACCACATTCAATGTTTTGGTAGGTTTTCTCATTGGTATGGGTTTGCAGATGTTGATGACGTTTTCCTACATTCATCACATTCAGAGGGTTTCTCTCTGGTGTGGATTCTCTGATGCTGAATAAAGGTTGAGCTATGACCGAAGGCTTCATCACATAGATGATTTCTCCCTGGTGTGAACTCTCAGATGTTGAAGGAGGCCTGAATTTGACTGAATGTTTTCCCATGTTCATCACAGTCATAAGGTTTCTCTTTGGTATGAATTCTTGGATGTTGAACAAGGTTTGCTCTCTGACTGAGGTTCTTTTCCCATGCATCACAATCAAAGGCCTTTTCTCTAGAGAAAACTTCCTGTTGAAGAACAAGATCTGAGCTATGATTGAAACTTTCCTCATAATCATTACACTCATAGGATTTCTCTTTCCCATGAATTTTGTGATGCTGAATAAGGCATGAAGCTTGACTGAATACTTTTCCACATTCATTACATTTGTGTGGTTTCTCTCCTGTGTGAATTCTTTGATGCTGAATAAGATGGGAACTCAATCTGAAGTCTTTTCCACATTCATTACATGTATAGGGCTTTTCTCTGAGATGACTTCCTTGATGTTTAACAAAGGTCAACCCACAGTCATTGTATTCATAGGCTTTCTCTTCACAGTGGACTTTCTGATGTTCAGCAAGGTATGAGGTATTATAGAAGTCACTGCCACATACATTACACTTACAGGGCATCTCTCTGTGAATTTTCTGATGTTGAGTAAGATGTATATTACGACTGAAGACTCTTTCACAATTACTACATTTATAAGATTTTGCTCTAGTGTGAATCCTCTTATGTGGAGTCATGTCTGAGCTCTGACTACAGGATTTATCAGGTGCTTCACAGGATTTATCACATGGTTCACATTTATAGGGTTTTTCTCTAGTGTGTATTCTTTTATGTCGACTAAGACTTGAACTCTGACTGAAAGATTTTTCACATTCTTTACATTTATAGGGTTTCTCTCTAGTATGAATTCTCTGATGTCTAGAAAGGGCAGAGCTCTGATGGAAGACTTTCTCACATGTATCACATTTATAGGATTTCTCAGTGGCAGAAATGCTCTCACATTTGCTAACGTGGGAGAGATCCATTAAGCTTTCCTTATATTCACTACCCTGAACATCCTGTATAAGATTTATTTGTTCATGTTTACCAGCAGCTGAATTCTGGTTTACGCCCATATCATACTTATGAATGTCATCAATATTCTGTATTCTTAGAACTCTCTGATCTGTATCAAGGGTAGAGTCCAGACTGAAGCTTTTTTCAGGTTCATTACATTCATTGTTCTCACTGGTGAAGGTTTTCTTGCTGATTGTTATTTGCCTAAACTCTCTCTCCAGGAAGAGAAATTTCCTTAGGATTTCCTGAAGCCTTTCTAATCTGTCCTCAGGTTTAGACATTTCTCTAGTCCCAGGAACTTGGGCAATATCCTTTTTGAGTCTTCCTACTCTCACTTTGTACGAATGTACTTCTTCCAAAATTTCCTGCTTAGGAATCAACAGCTTGTTCTCTTCTCTGGTCTCTCCATCTGATTCAATATATAAATAGAAAATGCAAATGTAATCTGTACCCTGTGCTTAGGAGGAAACAAAAAAACCTCAGAGATGAGAAAACTAATCTAGAATCTACTAAAATGAGAAGTTTATTTACTCGGAAGCACTGATACAAAATCTCAACACCAGATGTAAGGGCATGACTAAGAGTAGTGAGGTAGTATCCAAATGGTTGAGGGTATGGTACAAACAGAGGAGTTTTCAGCAGAGTAAGAAGATAACCAATTAAGGTGTTTCAAAGGAGTAGGGAAATAGTTCAAAAAGAATTATAGATAAGCAACTTGAGTAGAGACCCAGTACAACGTGTGGATGACAAGGGATAAAATAAATGCAAAGAAGTCATCAAAACTGAAGGGAAAAGGAAGGAGCTCTCTCCATCTGGTATACAGGCTGAGGTCTTCATTCTGATTGCCAAAGCAGCTACAACTTGGCTCCACAACTGCACTCTTACTTCCCTACTAATTCCATCTGATTGATTCTACCTTACTCACCTGAGCAGTCATCTCTTAAGCCTTCTCTATTCTTAGCTTCCAGATCAAAGACCTGTAGATCTTGTTCCAGCTGGGAGATCCCATCAGGCTTGTTAATTGAAAATCCTGCTCATAGAGAAGGAAATGGGATGTGGCAATGTATCCCCAGATACTACATCAGCCACTTTTTCTCTTAATGATTAATGGAGAGAGAAAGTAAATTCTCAGAAGGCATTAGGGAAGGCCTGTAGAGTGAGAAGGGTAAAGATCCTCTACAAGGATCTTCTATTAGTGCTAGAGAAAAAGGTGTGTTACGGGGCAAGTTGATGACTTTGGGAGAGATATTCATTTAAATAGTACTCAGACAAGGGAATTTGTGCAAGGGTGTGTATCTGTTTTCACAGAAATGATCATTTTCACTCTTTAACTGTTGCCTATAGATCAACCTTTATATTAGACCTGGTCGACAAATATTAGACCCGGTCAAAAGGGAAGTCATCAAAATGTAACTCTGCTTGACTGGAGGAAGGTGAATATTCAAGCACCTGTTGTGTGGTGTGCTAAACTGCAGCAACAGAATCAGTGAAGACTGAATAAATATTCCAAGAACCAATCTTGAGAAACTTCACCAATCTCAATTCACTTCAGTGCACATGAGGAAACAAAAAATAACATAACACATTCTTATCCATTAGGAGCTTACACTCATGTTTATTCAACAAAGTTCTATGGGCTGCCCCCTATAAGCAAAGTATCTAGAGACAGATATAAAAGAACTCTAATGTGATATAGAGAAGAAAGTGCAATAAAAGTGCACCTTCACATAAAAATGTTCTTTCTCTGGCTTATATAATGAATTTCTAGGATGTAATCTCTTTCAAAGCAAAAGCAAGAAGCAGTCTGATCCTGAGAGGGCAGAACTATTATAGTACTAAAGAGGCAGTTTTTATACGTGTGGCACACATACAAGGTCTAGCTCAAGCCTCTCAACTCCAAAAGCTTCCTCTCCACTTACTATGTGCAAAATTTATTATTGTTCCTCTTATCCTGACATGTCACTATATAATGTAGTTTTATAGACTTTTATTTCATTGGTTTCAGGAATTATCATTCCTACTTCATTTATAAATTCTCACTAACAGGGACAATATATCTATCATCTTGCACTTCTTTTATTTACTTAAGAGCTACTTACTGAATGCCAATTTTGTGTCTTAGTGTTAACATATAACAGGTAACTAGTGTTTCTAAAAGGACACTGGGCCTGGAAAACATCACAAACCAACAGCTGTCCTCTTGAGATTCCATGTGAGAACCTATGAGCAGGCAGATCAGAACAGATACAAGAAAGGCATTTACTGTGTTTCTGTATTCCTGCTGGGCATTAACAGTCTATTCCCCTTTTGGATGGTTATTTAGGTAAGGTCTTCCATATAAAGTGAAATACTTTTTCAAATTAAAATAAAAAGGTTAGTGTGGCATGAAGCAGCAAATATTCTTCTCAGAATTCTGACAACATAATTTGCAACTTTTAACTCAGACATTAATTAAGGTGTTTCTAAGTATTTGATAACTGAAGCAAGTTTTGGTTATTTACTCTATATCTACACCTACGTCACCTACGCACAACAAAAGACTATCTCCATGTGGAAAAAAGGGTTTGATCTTATATTTTAAAATTTTTCTTTAATGTTTATTTTTGAGAGAGAGAGTGTGAGCATGAGTTGGGGAGGAGCAGAAAGAGAGGCGACAGAGGATCTGAAGAGGGTTCTGCACTGACAGCAGACAGCCCAATGCAGGGCTTGAACTCACAAATCACAAGATCATGACCTGAGCCAAAGTTGGACACTTTAACCTCCTGAGCCACCCAGGCACCCCAGAAGGATTTGATTTTAGACTGTGTCCAAGGTAATGCAGTCAGGTATAAAAGAAAATGTCTAGTAGGCAGTTACAAATACAAGACCACATTTTAGATGAAAGAACAGGGTTTGAAATAGACTTAAAGTCACCTGTATCATCAGTATCATTAAAATATTCAGCTAAGGTTTACCGTGCATTTTGTAGGTGCAAAGTACTACAACAAGAACTTCACTAGTTTTCACTAACTTAATACTCATCATAACTTTACAAAGTAGAAACTACTGTCGTACCAATTTTCCAAATAAGAAAATGAAGACTGAGAGGTTAAGTAACCTGCCCAAGATCACAATGACAGGTGAATCTAGGGCTCAAAGCCAGATAGTCTTATTTCAGAGCCTGGCTTTCACATAATTTACTAGCAAAATAATGACTGTGAGGATGATGAATCGATCTTCCAAAATATGTACAGAAAGAGAACAGAAGACCCACATGTTGACAATGGAGTAAAAGGCGAAAATAATAATGAGACAAATGGTGATTAGATAATACATGGAGAGCCAAGATCCAACAGATTTGGAGTCACAGATGTTCTAATTAGAAGGAAACAAAAGATCACTTAATGTCAAAGAAATGAAAGTTTCTTTATAATAAAAATCCTAACTCCTTGGCAACAGTAAGAGCAATATCCAATTTGAGGAAATTGCTATTAAGAAATAATTCATTAAAAAAATTTTTTTTAATGTTTTATTTATTTTTGAGAGAGAGACAGAGACAGCATGAGCTGGGGGGGAGGGTCAGAGTGAGAAGGAGAGACAGAATCTGAAACAGGCTCCAGGCTCTGAGCTGGCTGTCAGCACAGAGCCTGATGCGCGGCTTGAACTCACAAACTGTGAGATCATGACCTGAGCTGAAGTCGGACGCTTAATTGACAGAGCCACCCAGGTGCTCCTATCAAGAAAGAATTCAAACATCCTCCTGAAATGTGTTTGTATTTAAAAATCTGGTCTATATCTCATATCATATCACTTGCAGTCCTTTCCAAAAAACTATTTGAGTAACTACCAAAAGCCAGGTACTTACACGCATTAGTTAATCTAATTTAATCCTTGGCACAAACCCAGAAAGGCATACATTATTTTTCATGTTTCATAGATGAAGATAATGATTAACAGTTTTTTTAAATACCTTTTTAAATTTTTTTTTAATGTTTTATTTATTTCTGAGAGAGAGAGAGAGAGAGAGAGAGGCAGTGTACGCAGGGGAGGATGAGAGAGAGAGAGAGGGAGATATAGAATCTGAAACAGGCTCCAGGCTCTGAGCTAGCTGTCAGCACAGAGCCCAATGTGGGGCTTTAACCCACAAACCATGAGATCATGACCTGAGCCGAAGTCGGAGCTCAACCGACTGAGCCACCCAGGTGCCCCAATGATTAACAGTTTAAATAATTTGTTCAATGTATCACAATTGGGAAGATAAACCCAAGTTTGATTCCACAATTAATATTCTTTCCAAATCTATCATTTTAAGGGTCACAGGAAACATTAAGGCAAGTTTTCTTGCCATTGATCTGAATGCCTTTTTCCTAAACTTTAAAGTCAAAACTCTATGCTTTCAAAATATACATTTGCATTAAACTTTTCCTGTCTAAAAGTATTTTATTAAAATCTTTTGATTAATTTAAATCTTGACAGTTCTCCAGTTAAATCTATTTTTAACTTAATCTAGTCTTTAAAAATACATTTAACTGAATACAGTACTACACTATATGTTAACTAACTTGAATTTAAATAAAATTTTGGAAAAACAAAAAACATTTAAAATTTACTTCATTATTTGGTTTGTTGCCTGAACCAGTTATGCTAAGATTTTTGCCACATGGGAGCTTTATGTTTTTCTCCTTGGTCCTTAATAAATACACAAATAAAATCTCTCCTTAGCAATACTGTTCTTGTGTAGATACCTATTTTAATGGAATTTACCACTACACAATTTTATTTCTTTTGAATGTTCTTTCCACTCCCAAATTGTACAACCTTATGCACTGTCCAATCTTTCATGGCTACTCCTAATTGTTATCAGAGTACAGAGCCCTAAGACTATAAAAGCACTACAGGGGCACCTGGGTGGCTCAGGCAGTTAAGTGTCCAACTCTTGATTTTGGCTCAGGTCATAATCTCACTGTTGGTGAGTTCCAGCCCTGCATTGGGCTCTGTGTTATCAGTACAGAACTTGCTTGGGATTCTCTCTCTCCCTCTTTCTGCCCCTCCCCAGCTCGGGCTTTCTCTCTCAAGATAAATAAATAAACACTGAAACACATACACACAAAACCACACTACATGTGGTTGGACTAATTATCCTAAGGGTTAAAACAGTGAAAAACAGGATAAGTGTCAGAGTCAGATCTGAGTCCTAAGCGTAGTTCTGACCTTAAGCAGATCACTTAACTCTTCCGAGACTCAGTTTCCTCAGGTAGAAAATAAAATAATAACTACTCACAGGATTATGGCAAGGATTAAATGAGATATGTAAAGTACCTCATAACACGTTGGCTCCTCAATAAATAGTAAATAGCCTGGCAGTAAAAGACATTCTATACAAAATCATTTTTGTCCTTATGAGATCAACTTCAAAAAGCAAAGGATAGGTGTCAAACACTTCCTGATCTATCAACTTACCAACAACTAAAATTTTGATAAGGATGTTTCTAATGATGTTATCTAAAAAGGCACCTCCCCACACTGCCCCTGTGTGAAATGCAATCCAGACCACTTTCCTTGTCTTAATCTCCTGTACTAAGTCACAGATAACTCCCCTTTGATACCCTCAAGCCAGTAATTCACTTGTCAACAGAATATGAATCTTTTTTAGATATGGTAATGAAAAGTCTGACTTGTTACTTACTTTTTTTATAGCTCAGCTGTTCATACTCTGTATATTTACTACTTTATACTAGAAGCACTCACCCGAAAGGAAAAAGTTTTGATGTCTGTTACAAATATGACCCTGAGCTACTGCCATGGGAAAAAGAATTTGACAGTGGGGTTGCTAAGTCAGAAACTGAATTATAATATCCTTAATCTACAACACCAAACATTAAGCTAAGTAAGCGTAAAATCTTAAACTTCAGGTGGAGTTTGCTGAGCCCACGAATATAAAGAGGATCTCCCAAAGATTGTAAAAAATATTTATTAAAAAGTGGGGGTGCCTGGGTGGCTAAGTCGGCTGAGCGTCTGGCTTTGGTTCAGGTCATGATCTCACAGTTTGTGGGTTTGGGCCCCATATCGGGCTCTGTGCTACAACTAGCTCAGAGCCTGGAGCCTACTTCAGATTCTGTGTCTCCCTCTCTCTCTGACCCTCCCCTGATCAGGCTGTCTCTCTCTCTCAGGAAAAAAAAAAAGACACTGCTGACTTGGTCATAAAAGCAAGTTAAATAGGAGGGTTTCTTGTATGCATTTGTAGCCATTATGTGTGAGTGTGCATGCATGTCCTGTATATGTGCAGAGATGACAGAAGAAATGGGATAAAATTCAGCCAAACAGCATGCTGTGCTATTAGACTGATTAAAGTGCTAACAAGTTTTTTTTTTTTTTTTAACTCCAAAAAGTAGACAGGTTAACTGTTGGAAATTATGTAATTATTAGATAAAATTAACAGTAGTTTACAATTACATATCACTTTACAGTTTACAAAATTGTTAAATATACATTCAGTTTGATACCCTGAAATAAGGAAATTAAATTCTTTTGCCCTCCCATCTCCTATCCATGAAGGACAGAGCTAAGGAACACTTGATCAGGAGTCATATAATTTCATCAATCTGTATAGCACCACAAAGAGTAAAGGGGGCAAAGGCAGTGCTTGGAAGGGGGCACAGGGACTTAAAAGAGAAGACTAGAGTGTTAAATATGAGGAAAGGCCAGTGGTCGCAGGAAAATTAGGCAGCAGAAATGGCAGGATCATGTTCACTCAGAAAAGAGTGGTGCACAGCATATGTCCCACATTCTAAAATAACATGAAAAGATCATAACTGGAGAGCTGGAGTTGAACTTTGTGATTTTCTCAGAACACAAGTAGATGACCACCAACTGTGGCTTATGAATGAACTCAGAACTCAGGTTGGAAATGCATCTGGCTGCAACAGAGGGCCTCCTTGGCCCTTCAGAAATTTAACAAAGGTCATCTGGGAAGCTGCACTTTTATACAGTGATGGCATCCTGAGAGCATCGATCAAGTGTTAATATCTTACAATCGTGGAAAAGGAGTTTCCGAGCGGGGCCGAGCAATATCGATGGGAAGCCGATACCTGGGCCATCTCTTGGAGATTCCTGCTGAAATAACTGCAAGTGTTTCTCCAGAGAAAGCACTTGCCTGGGTATGACTCAGGGCCGGGCAGGAATTCACACTATGAATCCGGGTGGTAGGAAGGCGGAGAAGTATGCCTACAAAGATCAAAGAGCCAGCAATGGGAAACACACTAAAAACCTTCCCAGTGGGCAGGCTACCTCCCCACAGGTAACAAGCCTTCTTTAATCCTGAGTATAATCAAGGAGACAAAAGAACACCCTGGACGGCACCAGCATAAGCAAAGCCAAAAAAAAAAAAAAAAAAGAAAGGAAAAGAAAGAAAAGAAAAATGTGTGATTAAATATATACATACATTAAAAAAAAAAACAACCCAGCAGAGACAAGGGGGGATGCTCACATCAAGGGGGCTGCCAAGAGCCCTACAGGTTGCCTAAGCCCAGCACCCTACTGTACCATCCAAATGACCCAGGAGAGACTCAGTTTAAAGCTGATACTTCTCTTGCTTGGGGTGAGGTTACCTAGAACTACCATCTGGATGACTCACTGAAATAGATTCACAGTGAGTCAGGTCTTTAAATGAAATCTCTCCAACTCTGCCTGCCTGGAGGTGAATTTAGGGATGTAAGAGGTGAAGGATTATTCAACAAGGATTTTAGCCTATCTTAAAAAAAAAAATTTCTTCTAAGAAAAATGGAAATCTTTCAGATACAGGGACAATGAATTACTAGGAAGGAAAGTGTTTGTGGATTAGGAGGCTCTAGGGTCTCTCTCATTAAAAAAAGAAAAGATAGAGAAGGTGAGAACTTAAGCAAAGCACAAGCAAGTTTCCCTTTTCTAACAGGGAACAGATGTCCCACAAAAGCAGAAATCATTAATTAAAAATAAGGAATAAAACATCTCATCTTGAAACCCCCAAAGAAAACCCATTCCCAGAGGAGATGACCTTGAAGATGGAGTATTCAGAGGTTCTAAGACCTGGAATCTGAGCCACACTCTACTTTCTCAGAGACCTCACACCTCCTCAGATACCAAGGAAGTAAAGAAATCCTAAAAGGTAAACTGAATAATAAGAAAGTCCTTACCCACTGAGACCACGTTCCCATAATTCTCTAACATCACTTCTCTGTAGAGATTCCTCTGAACAGGGTCCAGGCATCCCCATTCCTCTCGAGTAAGGTGCACAGCCACATCCTCGAATGTCACAAACTCCTGAAATAATACAGCCTGGCTGCTCTGGGGAATGAGGCCACTAGAGCATCATGGCCAGAAAATGAAGGAGATGACACAGAGAGGGTGTCCACTGTGTAGCAAAGCTGGGGAGGAGGGAGAAGAGACTACAATCTAGGGAATAAGTTCCATAGTCTTTAATATCTAATAAATGCCCACCACAGCACCAGGGATAGAGAAGGAACAGTGTTTACTGGTGGTGGTGGGGAGATGGGAAGGTGGTTTGTGTGAAGTCCAGATCTCTGAAGAGGATCAATTCCCAAATTAGGGTCTGCTATTGAAAAAAAAATCCAGGCAGGGTTTATGGATGGGAAGAGGAAGGGCCACACTCAATCAGTAGCAACAGTCCCTGAGGAAAAACAGAGGGTTCCTCAGCTCACCTGATACCTGGCTGTCAGGAGCGTGGCTGCCTGGTCTCCTGGGCTTCCCTCATGGGGAAGAGCAGGCACCTGGGGAACAGGTGGAGCTGAGGGAGGAGAAAGGAGCCAAGAGTGAGAGCAGCCCTTCCCCAGGGCTCCCTGACAGAAGTGGGAAGTCAGTGGGACCCTTCTGCACATCAACATTCTAGTAAAACCAATGAACATTTATCAGGTGCTGAGTTCATCTACTCTGCTCCTTATTACCACTGGCATGACCTCCTTACCCATGTTTAGACCTGTGATACAGGATTTTCTTATGAAATCTCATATTTCACTCATTCTCATGACAGGACATTCCTCTAACAGAAGGGTAAGCACTATACCTGTTTCACAGATGAGCAAAGCAAAGCATAAAGACTTGCAGTGACTTGTCCAGGGCAATGATTATTTAGTTGGCTTCTGACGCTTTCCCAGGCCCTGTTTTGTAAATTTCATGAAGCCTTTACGTGAACCAGCACTGTCTCTACAACCAGCATGTAAGGCTCCCAAGAATAAGGAATGGTCACCTGTTTCCTCACAATTCTTTCCACACTCCCACAATGTCCCCACAGCACCCTACACACTGTGGCACTCGCAGTGTGAGTTGCTGACACAGAAGTTATTTCAGGCACTGCGTTGGCCACAAGTAATCTAAGACAAGGTTCTCAGAACAAACAAACAAAAAGGACCAGACATATCAACCTATCTATACAATTTTACATGAAGATGTTATTGTAGAGTCAATATGTGATATGTGTACACTCACACAGGCATTGTGCTCAACCAAAGAATTAAATGGTTGTTTTTTTTTTTTTTTGCCAAAATCAGATTAGTCACAAACATTGCAGCTGCAAAAGAATGGCAGGTGGCAAAGCTCGCAAAGTCATCAAGGAAGGAAGAAACTAAGTGAACGGGAACAGGAGGAGAGGCCCTAAACCTAAGAGGAAGTAAAAGCGAGGCGAGGATTGTGAGATGCAGCAAAAGCAGCATTACCTTAGAAATGATTCTGGGATAAAGTGAAGGTTGTACAAATGAAAAAAAGTCAAAGCAGAGTGAATGCCACCACTCTGCCTATTAAAGAAAGGGTGTCTTTAATACAAGAGCCCAAGACCAGGACTGAATTGAGTCACATTTGTCCCTCCCTTCCAGACCTCCCCTGGGGGCCATCTTCTTATCGAAGTTCCTGGCCTCCCAAGTACCAGGCCCAGGAGCCCCACTGTAACTCCCATTCAGTTGGACTTAAGTGCTCCCTCTGCCTTACCCCCGTTGAGTTCCTGTTCCATGTCAGTGTCCTGCGTGAACTGGGGCTCCGGGGACAGACCTTCAGACTGGCTCTCCAAAGACTGAAACTGGACAATTGGTGATCCTGCTGCGTCCTGGGCTGGTATTTCCTCCATCCCTGGTCTGGAGGACAACTGATCATCACTGCTGGGTGAGATTGGGAGAAATATTATAACAAGTTAAAACGGCCCATTATTTGATATCCTCCTGACTGAGCAAAGTATCTGACACACTTAAGATACTCAAGAAACATAGTTACAAATGATTTACCCACCTAAACAAAACAACAGAAAGGAAAAAAAAAATGTTAAAATTTCCATTTCAAATAGCTAAGAACCAAATCATATGGTCCAAACATGGTTTATTTAAACTCCACTAATTCAGAATTTGTGATATTTCAAGAACAAAAAAATCAAGAAAATACAACTTAATAAAGAGTTCTGTGGAACCTTTATAAATATGCTAGTTATGATTACTTATTTTTTAAGCAGACTCTTGAAGAATTATTTGGTAACACTCTGTCAGCGCACTCTGATTTACTAAATAGGCTTGACTAATAACAAAATTCCACTTAGGGGGGTCAGACCCTTCGCCAACGCAGACTAGGTAGGCAGGCCGCTTCCCACAGGCCTGACAGTAACCCAGGGAAGAGCTGCGGTTTTCAAACAGGTTTGGCTCGTGTCCTTCAAAGCCAAGGACGCGACAGGCTTCCGTCCCCCGCTTCCACAACCCTCAGAAAGGGCCCTCGCGCCCTCGCCGGGCGCTACCCTCCTCCCGCGTCCCTGTCAGGTGAAGACGCAGTCCCAAAAGGGCGCGGTGGGCCGCAGAAACCTAGCTCACACGAGGATAGGGCCACCAGGTCCTGGCGGCGGGGCCCTCGGTCCGCTGCGCGTCAGGGCGAACCCTGACTGAAGGGAAACAGGCCCTCGCACGCACGCCCTGGAGCGCTCCGGGGGACGGGAACTGCCGTTGACCGAGCCCGGGCGCTTCCTCCTCCTTCCCGGGAGCCTAACCTAGCGGCGACCCCACCGTGACCCCAGGACTGCTACCGGGAACTCACCCGAAAGGAGGGGAAGGCCAAGCGGCCGTCCCGTCGCGGACACGCTCGCTCTAGGTATAGCTCCGGGCTTTCCGGGGTCGCTCTAGACAGCTTGGAGGCCGGCGCTTCTCAGTGGCACTTCCGGAGGCGGAGTCCCACGGCCGTGTGCGGAAGGTGGGCCCCGGATGAGGGCCCCGGATGTGGAGTAAGTACCAGGGATGTTGGTGTGGGACCTTATCCTTTTACTTCTCCGGCCTTGACCTCCGTGCGTGCTGACCCAGTCAGCAGCCTCTGTAGCCATTGTACCAGTAATGACCGCGACAGCGCCGTGTTTGGGAAAGCGTCCACGCGGGGTGGTGGCCAGCCCACGTCGTGCGTGTTCCGGGAGCGGGATGGGGGGCGGGGAGGAGTGGCAGACCTACTGGTTCCGCTTCTATAAATCAGCAGGTGGGGAACTAGCACAGGGGTACGAAATACACTGAGTAAAGCGAAAGTGAAAGGCGCTTGGATGGTATGAAGACCACAGAAAATCGTAGGATCGGAATCTATTAATGTTTCGGGTACAGAGACAGGGCAATGAGCAAGTTGGAGTTAGAGAAATTGAGACAGGAAGACAGCTGCGTTTCTGGGGAAAGACTGGACTATACAGAAACTGGGATAAGTAAAGCATGGAGCACATGGACAGGCAGGCCAGGTGCTAGAAGTCTCGTAGGCATTGTGACCTTCTGGATGCTTAGAGAATGTGATGTCTTATGGTGGAACTGGATCTACTAGGGACTGGCAAGACTCTTAGTTTTCTTTTTTTTAATGTTTGTTTACAGAGAGGGAGAGAGGATTGCAATCAGGCTCCACCTGTCAGCGCAGAGCTCATCATCTCAAGGCTCCATCTCATAAATCGTGAGATCATGACCTGAGCTGAAAGCAAGAGTGATGCTTAACCGATTGAGCTACCCAGGTGACCCTGGGAAGGGTCTTAAAGATTAAAAAGGGATTTGCAAGGGTCTTTAGATATTACTCCTTTAAGATTACAAATCAAGTATTATTCTTTAGTGATATTTGATATTTCAAATTAAGTATAAGAAAAGCCAAAAAATAGTGTGGCATTCTGTATGCTTTTTCAAATTACATCAGCTTCTTGGAGATTCTGATCTACCTACCCTTTCTTTTCTTTTTTTTTTTTTTTATGTTATTTATTTCTAGAGAGAGAATGACAGCGTGAGCAGGGGAGGGTCAGAGAGAGAGGGAGTCACAGACTGAAACAGGCTCCAGGCTCTGAGCTGGCAGTCAGCACAGAGCCTGACGCGGGGCTCGAACCCACGAACCGCGAGATCATGACCTAAGCGAAAGTCGGACGCTTAACCGACTAAGCCACCCAGGCGCCCCTACCTACCCTTTCTTTCCTTCTTGAATGTCATTGATCTAATGCAACTTCCTATTGTGACACAATCTTTAGTCTATGGTATCTGGTGCAAGGTAGTCAGCGTCACAGAAGATGGATGCACTGCTTGGTCAATTGCTGTACAGCTGCAGTTAGAAACTTCTTGTATTGAACAGAAATATACTCCCTAGTGATATCTGTTGTACCTTTTGAGGTCCCTGGGAAAATAGATGACACATTATTTCTCTTGTTCATTAACAGCTCTTCTAGGATAGCTGTAAGTTTGGAGTTCTTTCCTGAGTTGCCATTTCCCCACAAGTTGTACCATGTTAGCATACAATGGCAGTGCTGCATTTGTGTCTTAAGTTTTAGCTGACTCAGGCAGTTTGCTTCAGTAAGAGGCACTCTTATAAGTTCACTTCTCTCCGGTAGGCACCAATCCCTAACAAAGAGTGGTTAGAAACTATTATTTTGCAGGGAGCCTGGGTGGCTCAGTCAGTTAAGCATCCAGCTCTTGGTTTTGGCTGAGGTTGTGATCTCAAGGTTTGTGAGTTCGAGCCTCATGTCAGGCTCTACACTGACAGTACAGAGCCTGCTTGGGATTCTCTCTCTTCCTCTCTACCCCTTCTCTGCTCATGTTCTCTGTCAAAATAAATAAACTTAAAAAAAATGTTTTTAAAGACTATTATTTTGCTTTTGAGTAAAATTTTCTTTCAGTAGTTCTTCAGATGACATAGATGGCAACAATTAACCAACTCTTAAAATTTATTTTTATCTTACACTACATTATTTTTTAAAATGTTTATTTATTTTTGAGAGAGAGAGAGAACATGAGTGGGAGAGGGTCAGAGGGAGAGGGAAACACAGAATCCAAAGCAGTCTCTAGGCTCAGCTGTTAGCACAGAGACCGATGTGGGGCTCGAACCCACAGACTGTGAGATCATGACCTGGGCCCAAGTCTGACGGTTAACTGACTGAGCCACCCAGGCGCCCCTATTACTTTAAAGAAAAATATGTGAACAACTATTCCCAAAGGTTGAGCACTTCATTAATCTTTCCCATATGTCCACCATTACAGTAGGCATGAATAGATACAAAAGAAGTAAAATATTATAGCAGAACTGAAACATGCTCTAAATATGGGTTTGTCTTCCCTGACTACTTTGTCTCCACAGGCACCATCATCTGAGGGTTTATAGAATGCCTTATCCATTAGACATATCTTAAATTAAGGAACCCAGTTTATAGTCAAGGAGGTCTAACAACGAACTTGTAATCACAGAATTCATGGTGCTTACTCATCACCCAGAAGCAGCAAGCCTGATAGAACTATGGAATGGCATGTTGAAGACACAGCTAAATTATACCTTGCAAAGTTGGAGAACTATCCTCCTGGATACAGTATATGCATTGATAGGCATTGAACCAATAACATGGTGTTATGTCTCCAATAGAAAGACTATGTGGGTATAGTAACCAATGGGTTAAAACAGGAGTGGCCCCTATTAGTGTAATATACAGTAACTCACTTGTGGAATTTGTGCTTCCTATCTTCAGACCTAGAGTCTTCTGGGTTATGGTTCTGATTCTCAGAAAGAACATTTCTAGGAGACACATTAAATGTTCCAGTGAATTGGAAGCCAGGCCACTTTGAGTTCCTTGTGCCAGTAGATCAGTAGGCAATGAATGGAGTAATTATAAATGGCCCCACAGCCCTTGCCACACACACTACATAAATACAAAAACACACCCAACCATCTGCATTCAATAACCTACCTTCCTGAACCTTGTAAGCACTTTAGTGTAGGAATGGGGGTTGGGGGCAAAGGGTAGAGGGCAGGGTTTAGACAAAGAAGAAAAACAATGCATAACCATGGAATGGCTCTTGGAGAGGGCTTGGAACACTGCTAGGAAATTTGAGGAAGTATGTAGAAGTTCTGGGACCAAGAGGTCTTCAAGGAGGTCCATAGTTTAGTGAGCCAGCCAGTGATGAGGAGCAAAGATTTACTCAAGTCGTTTATTGAAGAGTCATGGGGAAGTAGAAAATAGTGACAACGTCAGCAAGATTGGTATATTATTTAAGGCTTGGAAGGTTACTCAGAGTATCACCTGGTCATTGGTAGCCTCTGTAGCATGTGGCTATTCCTTTTGTAGGTTTTCTCCATTGTGCTCAAACTTGTCTTGGAATTTAGGGTGTGTCTTTCAAGGTCTCAGTTATAGTTTTATAAAAGGTGAGGTTCTTGATCTACTCTTAAAGTAATGGTAAAAGCCATAATTATTGTGATAACATTTTGACAGCAAAGTTTGACTTACTGGGGTTGCCTGGGTGACTCAGATGATTAGGCATCTGGACTCTGATTTCTGCTTAGGTCATGATCTCATGGTTCGTGAGTTCGAGCCCTATGTTTGACTTAGCAGTGACAGTGCAGTCTACTTGGAATTCTCTCTCCCTCTGTCTCTCTCCTCCCCTGCTCACATGTGTGCACTTTCTCTCTCAAAATAAATGAACATTTTTAAAATTTAATTTAAAAAAATTCGACTCACCTTAGCAATTCCATTATCATTACACTGAAAACTCCCTGGTAACTTTAGCCAAGCCCAGAATCTTACAACTAACTAGTACTGGAAAGAATGTCTATTGCTGTAGATGAAATTTTTGAAACAACTACCCATTCAAATGACAATATATAATCAGGGTCCCCAGAGAAGCAACCACTTTGGTTTTGCGAAACCATTCTTGACTTCATGTTGATATTTCTCTGTCTACATTTTTGTTTCAGTTCCTGACACAGACACACAATCACTAAGTAGTAGTATGGTTTGATGATAACTGGAATTCTTAGGATTACTGCCATCAATAAGAAAAAGGAGAAACAGCCTTTTGGCTTCCTGAGCAGCGCCATGGCGGTTGGCAAGAACAAGCATCTTACGAAAGGTGGCAAAAAGGGGGCCAAGAAGAAAGTGGTTGATCCATTTTCAAAGAAAGATTGGTATGATGTAAAAGCACCGGCAATGTTTAATATAAGAAATATTGGGGAAAACACTAGTCACAAGAACTCAAGGAATCAAAATCACATCTGATAGCCTCAAGGGTGGTGTGTTTGAAGTAAGCCTTGTTGATCTGCAGAATGATGAAGTTGCTTCAGGAAATTCAAGCTGATTACTGAAGATGTACAGGGCAAAAACTGCCTGACTAATTTCCATGGCATGGATCTTACCCGGGACAAAATGTGCTCCATGGTCAAAAAATGGCAGACCATGTTTGAGGCTCATGTTGATGTCAAGACTACCGATGGGTATTTGCTTCGTCTTTTTTGTGTCGGTTTTACTAAAAAACGCAACAATCAGATTCGAAAGACCTCTTACGCTCAGCACCAGCAGGTCTGCCAAATTCGGAAAAAGATGATGGAAATCATGACCCGAGATGTGCAGACAAATGACTTGAAAGAAGTGGTCAATAAATTGATTCCAGACAGCATTGGTAAAGACATATAAAAAGCTTGCCAGTCTATTTATCCACTCTATGATGTCTTTGTTAGAAAAGTAAAAATGCTCAAGAAGCCCAAGTTTGAATTGGGAAAGCTCATGGAGCTTCATGGTGAAGGTAGTAGTTTTGGAAAAGCTACTGGGGATGAGACTGGTGCTAAAGTTGAACGATCTGATGGATATGAGCCACCAGTCCAAGAATCTGTTTAAAATTCAGACATTTAATGGCAACAAATAAAAAATCTTACTTGTGATGTTTAAAAAGTAAAAATAAAAATAATTTAAAAATTAAAAAAAAATAAATAAAAGGAGAAACCTGTAAGTATCCGAGCAGAATGGTAGCAAAGGAAAACTTAAGCTCCCTTCTCCCACACTGGGAAAAGCTGAGCTGAGAGGAGAGATCCCCAAAGCCGGACTCAGCGAGTGGGGAACAAGGCTGCAGTCCTCTCGCCTTCCTAGATCAAACCCCAAATGGCAGCCCAGTCCCGAAAAACAGGTGTTGACGCACTTCCGGGTTCTGTGGGACTCACCGACGTGCGCGCGCACTCAGGGTTGTGACGAGCGGAGGGTGTGGGTCCAAGGGCGCCGCTCTTCGGCACCCCGCCCCGAGAATCCCCTCCCTTTTCTGTCCCAGCACCCCCAGATGTCTCCGGGGTTCACGGTGAGACGTGGGTCCGGTCAGGGAGGACGGGTGGGGACAGAGGTGAATGTGTTCCGTAACTCCTGTCGCCACCATCGCCCCCGACGGGGTGGAGGATCCATGTCCCTACCCTGAATCCCAGCCTCTACCTCTAGGATGCGCCATCTCCCTACAGAGACAGCCCTGGATCCAAGCGGAAAGAGAACGGCGTTTTGCTTTCCCGGCTAGGGTGCGATGCCTCTGGGACCGGGAAGAGGCAGTCCGCTGCGCGCCCTCCCTGGGCTCCTCTTTTCTCGGTTTTCACCCCGGGGGATGGTGGACGAAAGGAGCTGAGGCTAATTTCTGTTTCCCAATTGTCCCTATTTGCATTCCTTCTGATGAGGTTTTTTTTTTTGGGGGGGGGGGGTTGTTCCTAGAGATCCTAAGATGTAAAATGAGGAAGACTTTCAAGCTCCGCGGGGTTTTCTTCTTTTTTTCTTTTCTTTTTTTTATAAGGGGACCAGTTTGTTAAGCTTCTTAAATGTGTGCAGATCACTTGCTGACCTTCAAGCCCACCACCATTAATGGTGGTAATTAGTGTTTGAAACCTAGTGAATAAAGTGATTTGGATGCAGGAGGGAAAGATTACCCACACTTCACTCTTTCCCTTACAGTTTCTGAGCTTTATTTGTTTATGGTATATTTATTTATTTAGAGAGAGAGAAAGAGATAGCACCAGTGGGGGAGAGGCAGAGAGGAAGAATATCAAGCAGGCTCTGCACTGACAGTGCCTACACAGACAGTGCAGAGTCCAATGTGGGGCCCAAACTGAGGGTGAGATCATGACCTGAGCAGAAACCAAGAGTCAGTCACTTAACTGAGTCACCCAGGCTCCCCTGAACTTTATGAATTTTAAACGTATTTCAGACATCAGGTGAATTTTTCAGTTGTGGGCAGTAATTGTGCTTGACTTGAAGTGGTGAGTAACGAAGGGGGGTTGTGAGGATGCAGTGGAAAGTGTGTTGGGCTACTAGAAGGCCATTTCCAGTGCTAGGTCTGACACTGATTTGGATGATTTTGGACAAAACTCCCATCAAGTCTCACTTTTGTCCTACATAAAATTAACTACATTATCACAAAGGGCCCTTCCACCTTGGAGATTCATTGATAAATGAATTTAACTGAAAAATCCAGCTGGGCCAAACGTAATGCCCCACCTCCATTTCCGCACTGCCACCAGAAAGATACTTTCATTATTGAGAGAAGTTGTCAGAGAACCAAAGGAAACACTTAATAGATCAGTGTTGAAGAGATCCTAAGCAATCAACCAATCAATTGTGGAGAATACATGGAAAGCAGGTCAACAAAACCTTCTTACTATTTTCAGGGAGATATATAAGTAACTTACCCATAGACACATAATTTATTTCTGTACCTTAAAGTTGTACTGCTATAATATTCCTCCGATTCTTATTCAGATGTTTTACAAATAAGTATCTCTTAATTTATATATGACATGTCCTTCCAACTGTTGAAATACCAGGCCTAAAATGAATTTGTTGAACTTTGTACAAATGAACAGAAAATTGACATTGTATTCAAACAAGTATATTTTAAGTCTATGGGTTGCAAGGAACCACATAAAGTGCCTGAAGTGCAATGACGACAGCAAAAGACAGTCTACACTTGAGGGACAGTCTAGGTGAGATAAGGCATGAAAGCATTACAAATTAAATTTCAGGGTAAAAGCTATAAAAACAATTACATATACCAAACTAGAAATGAAGACAGTTCAGTGAGTCTAAAGTTGAGAGGGGTCTGGGTGCTGGGGTCATTCAAGAAATGTAAAGTAAGGGGCACCTGGGTGGCTCAATTGGTTAAGTGGCTGACTTCAGCTCAGGTCATGATCTCATGGTTCGTGAGTTCGAGCCCCGTGTTGGGCTCTGTGCTGACAGCTCAGAGCTTGGAGCCTGCTGTGGATTCTGTGTCTCCCTCTCTCTCTGACTCTCCCCCGCTCACACTCTGTGTCTCTCTCTGTCAAAAAAAAAAAAAAAAATTTTAATGTAAAATAAAACCATGTCTTTTTGTTACTCTGCCCAAAATATGAGCAATACCATTCCTTGTGGGCCTGTTCAAGGGAGGAGTGACTCGGTTCCTGACCTCAGGCCTCTTTTTTTTTTTTTGCATTTTTTAAAAAGTTTGTCAAGTTGGTTTCCATATAATACCCAGTGCTCATCCTCACAAGTGCCCTCCTCTATGCCCATCACCCCCCTACCCTTCCCCCCCACCCCCATCAGCCCTCAGTTTGTTCTCAGCATTCGAGAGTCTTCCATGGTTTGCCTCCCTCGCTTTCCCCCACTAGTTTTCCCCTTCTCCTCCCCCATGGTCCTCCATTAAGTTCCTCCTAATCCTCCTATACATGCAAACATATGGAATCTGTCCTTCTCTGCCTGACTTATTTTGCTCAGCATAACACCATTAAGTTCCATCCACGTTGCTACACATGGCCAGATGCATATACCATCTATCTATGCATATACCAAACTCTATCTTTGAGTTTCATTTCTTGGAGTCCCTTCATTTTGACTCCTAATGCCACCATGAGGGAATATGTCTAGGAACATGTGATTTCCCCCTTCCCTGCCTTTAAAACTTTGACCGAGATGGCAAAGACCAAGATACCTTTTCCTTCATCTTTAAATACCAGAGACAGGTGGAATTTTCAGATCTATCACTAAAAATGGAGAGAAATGAGCAAAGAAAGTTTAATAGTTGGAAGGTGAAGATAAGAGCAGTAACACAAGTGGTAACAATGTAAGTGCTGGGAGATGGGGAGCAAAACCCAGAGCTATCAGTAAAGGCTAAATGAGTTTCAGTACTTTTAAAATATAAATACACGTTTTAATTTTTTTTCTCTGTGCCCAGTGGTTAATCCTGTCCTCCATACCTGGATGGTCACTTTAAGAGTGACCAGATTGCTTAAAAAAATTTTTTTTAATGATTATTTATTTTTGAGAGAGAGAAACAGCACAAATGGGGGAAGGGCAGAGAGACTCCAGGCTCTGAGCTGTCAGCACAGAGCCCGACATGGGGCTCGAACCCACGAACCATGAGATCATGACCTGAGTCAAAGTGGGACACTTAACCGACTGAGCCACTCACACCCCCCCAGATTGCTTTTTTTTATTTTTAATTTTTTTTTCTTTTTTTTTTTTTTATTTCTAGGAGAGACAGAGAGAGAGAGAGCGTGAGCAGGGGAGGGTCAGAGAGAGAGGGAGTCACAGACTGAAACAGGCTCCAGGCTCTGAGCTGGCAGTCAGCACAGAGCCCGACGCGGGGCTCTAACCCACGAACCGCGAGATCATGACCCAAGCGAAAGTCGGACGCTCAACCGACTAAGCCACCCAGGCGCCCCAACAGATTGCTTTTTTATAGTGACTAGGTGCAGTGTTGCAGCACAGTTAGGACCCTGGGCTTTGGACTTGGGTTTGAGTAGTGAATCTACTACACTATGTTGTTAGACACATTAATCTTTCTCAGCTTCTTAAAATATGTGTACTGGTGTATTTCATAAGGTTCCCGTGGGTATTAAATGAGCTGTATACATAAAATAATGTGATGTACTGAATCTGCTTGCACACAGCTAACATGAATGGCAGTTACCCAGCATTTACTGTGGCATGCCATTGGATTTAGTGAACTGTCTTCATGCATACTTGGCATGAGGTGTTAGCAGCACAGGAATACAATGTTACTTTTTCATATTACTATTTTAACTTTTTTCTGCTCTGCAGGATAGCAAAACCTGGCCTCATAAAACATCTAGGAACTTAATTGGATCAAGGGAGCCAGTTCTTCGAACCTGAACAATGACTGCTGAATCAACGGATGGTGCAGATTTGTCTCCACAGGCCACCCAGGAGATGGAAGGCATAGTAATAGTGAAAGTGGAGGAGGAAGATGAAGATGAGGAAGACCATTTTCAAAGGGAAAGAAATATCTCCACAGCTTATTAGTCGGTCCACAACCATGAATGAAAGAGCCTTATTATCATCATATTTGGTTGCCTATCGAGTGGCAAAAGAGAAAATGGCTCACACAGCTGCTAAAAAATTATCCTCCCAGCATGTGTGGATATGGTACATACAATTTTTGATGATAAATCAGCTGATAAATTAAGAACTATACCTCTTAGTGATAATGCAATATCTCGTCGAATCTGTACGATTGCAAAACATTTAGAGGTGATGCTTATTACACGGCTGCAGTCTGGTATAGATTTTGCAATCCAACTTGATGAGAGCATGGATATTGCAAATTGCCCAACACTCTTGATTTATGTCAGATATGTGTGGCAAGATGACTTTATAGAGGATCTCTTGTGTTGTTTAAGTTTAAATTCACTTATAACGGCTTTAGATTTATTTACTGAATTAGAAAAGTGCATTGTTGGTCAATATAAATTGAACTGGAAAAATTGTAAAGGAATTTCAAGCGATGGAGCAGCCAACATGACTGGGAAGCATAGCAGGGTTATTGACAAGTTGTTAGAAGTAACACATAACAATGCTCTTTGGAATCACTGTTTTATTCATCGAGAAGCTTTGGTATCCAAAGGAATTCCACCGAGTCTAATGGATGTATTGAAAAACACAGTGAAAATTGTTAATTTTATTAAAGGAAGCTCCTTAAACAGCCGGCTTCTCGAAATATTTTGTTCAGAGATTGGAGTTAACCATACTCCCTTACTATTTCATACAGAAGTTCGTTGGCTGTCTCAAGGAAAAGTATTGAGCAGAGTATATGAACTCAGGAATGAGATTTACATTTTTCTCACTGAAAAGCAATCTCAATTGGCAAATATTCTTGAAGATGACCTATGGGTAACAAAACTGGCATATCTAAGTGATATTTTTGGCATTCTTAATGAATTAAATTTGAAAGTACAGGGGAAGAACAATGATATATTTCAGTATCTTGAATGTATTCTAGGATTCCAAAAGACATTATTGTTGTGGCAAGCAAGACTTAAGAGCAATCGCCCTAGCTACTATATGTTCCCGACACTGTTGCAGCATACTGAAGAGAACGTTATTAATCAAGACTGCTTAAAAGAAATAAAATTGGAGATATTGATGCATCTCACTTCTTTCTCTCAAACCTTTCATCATTACTTTCCAGAAGAGAAACTTGAATCAATAAAGGAAAATATTTGGATGAAAGATCCCTTTGTTTTTCAAACCCCAGAATCAATCATTGAGTTAAACTTGGTGCCTGAAGAAGAGAATGAATTATTGCAGCTCAGTGCATCATTCACACTGAGGAATTATTATAAGACATTAAGTCTGTCAGCATTTTGGATTAAGATTAAAGATGAATTTCCACTGCTTAGTAGAAAGAGCATATTGCTGTTATTACCATTCACAACTACCTATTTGTGTGAACTAGGATTTTCCATCTTGACACGATTAAAAACAAAGAAAAGAAACAGGCTCAATAGTGCACCTGACATGCGTGTAGCCCTATCCTCATGTGTTCCTGACTGGAACGAACTTATGAACAGGCAAGCACACCCATCGCATTAAGTGCGATGAAATGTGCTTAATGAAAAGTGCTGTGAAATGTTGTTTTTGTACTTTTTAAGGGTTTCTTTGGTAGACTGTATTTATTAAGGAAATTATATTTGGAATTTACATTTCATTTTCCTGTGTAGTATTTCATGAAACTTGTTTCAGCTACATGGGTTATATAACTGTGTATCCAGAATAATAATGTGAAATATTTTTCTGGGGATTACTGTCAGTTTTGAAAACCAGCCCTTTTTGCATGTAGTCTTATACTCTGATCCATTCCCCTATCCACCGCTGCTGCCTTGTTTCTTTCTTTCAGGCAGAGCCCCATTCAGGTTCAGTTTCTCACCATCTCTGTGCTTGTGTGCTCTTCCTATTTTGTTCTAATTCCAGGAAGTGAATCTTTGATGCTAATCATAGCTTAACACCATCCTCAAACCTTTTTTTTTTTTTTTTTAAAGCATGGGCACGTTTTACAATTCTAGCTAATGAGATACAATTCTAATGAGGTACATACGTAGGGCACTCTGTCAGGATATTTTGGTGAAAGTAGTCCTTGCTCTCAAACAGACACAAGTGAGAAGATGGTGATAGGGGCATAGTTTTTCAATCTCCCCAAATCCCTCCTTTAAAACTAGGACAGCAAAACTGAAACTCAAGGACATCATCTACAGCAAAACCATGTGACAGGGTACCACCAACAGTTACAAAACTAACAAGGTTTCAGGCCATTGTATAAAAGGAAGCAGAGGGAAGCAACAAGTGCCTGAGAGATTTGAAAACTGCAAAATAATCAACAGGTAGTCAGGCAGAATTTCAGTGAGTTATACTGAGAACAGCAGCTTAAATCAGGAGAGGTTTCCCTACTTGAGTATAGGGTGAGTTTAGGGGTTGGTGGTAAAGTCTGGGAGCAGGATGACCCTGTGAAATAGAATCCAAATTGGTAAGACGGGGACAGGAGAGACCAAGTCTTCTCTCTTTGTCCATGAGGACTGCTTTGGTTTCCCCTGCCCACAATCAAGATCTCTGGCTCCTGATTTAGTGACAAATTCCAAGATACAAGTTTATGGGAGCACCATCCTTATAGGCTTTGGCAGTTTAGGAGGGGTCTTTTCTATTTAAAATCCTGCCACTTCTGGATCAAATATCTGCTTCCTTCTTGTCTCCTCATGATGATATATAAATGTATCTCACCAGCACCATTTAACCAGGGACAGTTTGGAATTGCATTGACCACTTTGGGAAAACAAGTTTCCACATCCCAGTCACCCATGTATCTGTATAAATACATGGGAAGATGTTGGAATGGGGAGTGAAGTTCACATAATTTGCTGCCAGCAAGGTAATTAGAAAGCTATGAAAACATCAGAAGAAGACCTTTACTCTCACTGTAGTGCTGTACACTAGCTAGGTTCGGATTTAGGAGACCCCAGACTCCAGGCTCCATTTCAGAGATAACAAGTCATGGCCAAGTCCTATCTCTGTGCCTCCATGTCTTCATCTGTAAGATGAGGACTGTACTGCACACTTTCCATGGAGAGCTTCTGAAGACCATGTGACAATGTTTTAGAAACTTAAAAGTACCATATAAACAGGGTATAAATACTCCTAGAAACACATAAGAAAAGAGATACTCCATGTGCTGCTGAGAAAGAACCTCAGGCTTCAAAACTAGACAGATGAGGGGCACCTGGGTGGCTCAGTCGGTTAAGCATCTGACTTCGGCTCAGGTCATCTCATGGTTCATGGGTTTGAGCCCCGCATCGGGCTCTGCTGACAGCTAGCTCAGAGCCTGGAGCCTGCTTCAGATTCTGTGTCTCCCTCTCTCTCTGACCCTCCCCTGCTCACGCTGCCTCTCCCTCTCTCTCTCTCTCTGAAATAAATTTAAAAATTTTTAATTTTTTAAAAAATAAAAAAAAAAAACTGGACATGAATTCTGGGTTCAGTTCTTACTACCAGTCTGACCATGGACAATTTGTTAACTTTCTGAGGCTCAGAATGTCCAACCCTAGAATTGGGATACACTCCTAAGCAGTTATTATAAATGTATTGTAAATGTACACATTATAAATACATGGCAAGCCAGTACATTGTAAATAACACTCCTAAGTAGGACTGAATTGTGTCCCCCTCCAATTCATAAATTGAAGCCCTAACCCCCAATGTGACTGCATTTGGAGAAGAGGCCTTCAAGGGAGTAAAGTTAAATGAGGTGATAGGGTTGGCCCTCATCTATAGGACTGATGTCTTTTTAAGAGGAGGAAGGGCTACCAGGAGTGCACACACACAGAGGAAAGCCCATATAAGGACACAGCAAGAAGACAGCTGTCAGCAAGCCAAGGAGAGAGAGGGCTCAGTAGAAACCAACTCTGCTGTCACCCTGATCTCTAATTTCTAGCCTCCATAAGTGTGAGAAAATAAATTTCTCTTGTTGAAGCCACCCAGTCAACAGCATTTTGTCAGCTGGAGCATACCAACATACCATGTAAGGTACTGAGTACAGAAAGAAGCACATCCTCAGAGGCACAACAAATGTAACTTTCTTTTTTCTTTTAGAAACAAGATTTTAACCCTAGTGGTTTGTTAAGGTGGAAATTTACCTAGACAGTGATGGGTTTGTGCTAATGTGGTCCTATTTTCTCCTGGTCACACTCACAATCAGTGATACACACTGTACTTGTATTATTTCCCACTAAGGATAAAACAGTTGCTATACTGCACCAAACTCATGATTTATTATGCTCAGAGGTTCCAAGAGACAGAGTAAAGAGATAAAATTGTCCCTGATATCAATTCCAAAACATGCTAGTTCCTCCATTTTAGTGTTTATCCTTGAATATCCCTTATTTTTTATCTGCTATATCTTCTGTATCTCTTAGGTACTTCTTTACTACCCTTATCTCTCCCTGTATCATTCTGATTTTGAATAGTATCTTTTAGTTCTACTACATGTGATGTGATGGGTTCAGATCTGTAGTCCACCCTGATTTGTGTAGTTTCCTTCTTCTGGACCTTCTCTAGGTTATGTTCTTTCTCCTTAGGTCCAAGCCACCAGAATAGCACTTATTGGTGAAATCTTTCTAGTATTCTGAATAATGTCATATGTTTTGTCTCCAGTGCCTTTCCTGATAGATTCCATTTTTAGGTTTGTCAAGGCATAAAGCTGGGATGGGTGGGAGCAGGGGGAACTGTAGGAGAGGCACTTCTCTCCATATCCTGCTGGGGCCAGGGGTGGGGTGCGGATGATGCATCTGGCGACCCCTTTGCCACCTGAAGACCAGAGCTCCGAATGTGAGCAGAACACCAGGCCTTCAGGATGCCTATATGTCCCCAAGAAAGCCCATTGGAAGTGCCTCGCAGTCCCACCCCAGCCCCATCCTACCTCATTGGTAGAGGCCTCCGCCGTCTTGGTGCCTCCCTGAGCCCTCCTTCACACCTCTAGGGGAATTTAGCCTCCTCCTCAGTCTGGGGAAAAGACCAAGGTTTAGAAGCATTTCCTTGCCAATGCAAAAGAAATAAACCAATGGGGCATCTAGCCTACTGGGTGTAAGATACAGGTCACAAGCTCCTTCTGCAGGGAAAGTGTCTCAAGCTAATGACAGGGGCCTAGTTAAACTACCTCAAGTTAATGACTGGGGCCTAGTTGCACTCATTCAGATGGTTCTGGTACTTTTGTAAAAACAACACAAATTTTTTATAGAGTCAATTACAGTCTTTGTCTCTGGCCCCAGCACCATAGAAAACACTTCTATACAATTCCACAAACATGCTCTAAAGCACCCATTTACTGAGATAATTGGAACACAGATTCTGTTCCTTTTTTGCCTTAATCCTTTCCAACATTTTAGTGTTATAAAGGAAAAGGAAGTAACATCTTGAGCAAACAAATATTGCTCTAAATTGCCCAAACTTGACCAAATAAAATGTAAAACTCCAATGCTTTGTTTGGAAGTATGGTTTGGAGAAGGCTATGATGGATGTGGTGACTAGGTAACAGTAAAAAACTTTTCAAACATTCAAATCATAATTTCTTAATTTTCTTTTTCTTTTTTTCTGCGCAACTAGAAGCAATGAGAGAAAGCTGTAAGACTATACATCAACATAGTTTTCAGCTGAGAAAGACATTTCTGGCAAACAGAGGGGTTTTAAAATGGAAGAGCCTGCCTTGGGAGGCAATGAACTCCCTACCACTGGAAGGGTTTCATGCAGAAACTGGATAACCAATTGCCAGGAAATGTCTCCTCCAGTTCAACACAGTTATTAAGCATTTGTTACATACGTGTGCCAGCAAACTGGGGATTCTTCCATCAGGTGGGAGGTTGAGTTTGATGATCCCATGGGACCTGGGACAATTTTCAAGGTTCTTTAACTGTATGACTTTATCATATCTTGGATCAAAACTGTTTTTCACACAGGTAACAAAAACAGAGTTTCACCATTTTGTAATGTTTGATGTTTAATAATATAAGACATAATACAGGTTAGTGCTTAAGAGCTTAGCCTTTGGCGGCAAAGTGGTCTGGCTGGGTTCAAATGCTAGCTCTGCCATACAGTGGCTGCATGACTTTGGGCAACTGAATGAACTATTCGAAACTTCAAGTTTTCCCAACTGTAAAATGAGGGTGCTAAGTAAAACCACCTCATAATGTTGTGAGGATTCAAGATGATCCACATAAAGCACAAGATGTTTAGAGCATGGTAAATCCTCAATAATCATTAACACCAGTCTTCACTGAGTTTTTATTCTCAATTAAGTCTTATACCTCATCTTCGGTTGTGATTCTGTTTGCAGGGGACTCCTTAAATGCTACCAATGAGGCCCTCTGATACTCAGTTTGCATGAGATTGGTGGTTATCTGTCCTGAGGGTGTCATTGACTCTTTAAGCAACTAGTGGCTTTCAGCAAGAGCCACCCAATTTCATTTTCCCTCCAAACCTCACATAAGTAGGCAGCACATCCCACCTGTATCCCATCCCAGTTCACCACAGTGAATATCCCACAACTGAACAGCCTTATCACATCAGGAACTACCTATACTCCACCCACTATCAGTGATGGGGGTCCTCACTGCCTCCTGGTTGAGTGGCCAACTCCACAGTCCATTCTTATTGTCAGCCTCCTAGGACCACTCATGGCATCAAATGTCTTAGATCAGATTCCCTAAAGCAGAGCCTGAGAAAGGGATTCAGAGCCATGTGATTTGTTGAGGGAGTGCTCTTTAGGAAAAGTGTTTTAAGTAAACTCTACGCCCAACCTGAGGCTTGAACTCATGACCCCAAGATCAGAAGTCACACTCTCCATCAACTGAGCTAGCCAGGAGTCAGAGTAACTGGGGGACAGACAGGCCAGCTGGGTAAGGGGATCTGGGAAGGGCACCAGGGTACAACATACACAGTCAACAAGTATTTACTGAGTGTTTCTTGGTAAGCCCAGCAGTCAGCAGAAGCAGTACCCAGAAGCACACTCTCTCCCTGTCTCTAGCAAAGAGGCTCAAATTTACCTTCTTATCCCATGTCATCTTCTTTCCCCCCCCGACCTTCCCACAAGGCAGGGCTAACCAGACCATGTACCTTTCTTCCAATAATTACTATTTACTTTCCAACCCCACTGCAACTCAAACTGACATTTACTCTACACACCATTATCCTATGGAGGAGGTCTATCTCCAGGGCAACTGGGAATTGCTACACATGCTGCTTGGACCAAGATTCTTAATTCAGCTTGGTCCAATTCCTTTCCTGGATACAGCTGCCCTCTTTCTTGTGGGTAACAGAATAAAAACCAGCCCACAGTTTGGCCGGTCTTCTCTTCCCTATTCCCCTAAGGGCCCCTCTCCCTTCTCCTTAAGCTTGAATGTCCAACACAGTTTCTCTCCTGAATTTACACACATAACTCCTCTTACTCCTAGCCAACTGATGCTAACAGAATCAAAACAAAACAAGATTGAGAAGGCTTCATGAAGTCAGAGACTGAATAATACAGTAGGAACACATACCATCCAGCCTCTGAACCCCAATTTTGCCAGAATATAAATACCTTAAGTAGATTTCTTTTCAAAAGCTTTAATACTCAAGATGAAAACAACAGCTGGAGCATTCTAGTGGCTGGGATCATCATTTCTAGAAAAGGTTCATTGCTGAGGTACCAAAACAGCTATCATGCTTTAGACTTCTATCCTTCACTGTGCTCTTCCCTGAAGAAGCTGTCAAACAAGGCAGAAACTACAAATAAAGCTTATTTCTACTGCATTCATGAGGCTTTTCTCAGTGTCAATGTTCTGAGATTCATCCAAAGAATGAGTGCCATCTCAAGGCTTTCCTTCATCCACCATTATCCATGGGTCCTTTCTTGTCTAGATCCTTAAGCATGAAGATGCTAACAAAAGCATTTCTCGATGAGGAAAGCAAACATCTCTATTTATTTATTGTGGATTCTCCAGTGTCCTTAAGTTCTAACTGAAGGATTTCAACATATCTGTAGGTTTGATGGTTACGCTGGAGAAAATGCTTGAAGTTGTTGTTATTACATTTGATATAGGAGTAGGGTTTTTCTTAGGAAGGCTTCCCTAAACTTGAATAAGAGCTGTTCAACAGAAACATCTAGACACTTAAGGTGTTTATGGGATCTGTCCTCTCATGACTTCTCAGGTGTTTAAAGAGGCTGCAACTCCAACCAAAACTCATTCCACACTCTTTACACTGAAAGGGTTTCTCACCGGTATGGATTCTCTGATGCTGATTAAGATGGGACTTCAGAGTAAAGCCTCTGCCGCATTCATGACATTGATGGGATTTCACGTTGGAGTAGGTTTTTTGATGTTTTGTGTGGGAACACTGTCCAATGTTTTCTCTACATATATCACATTTATAGCTTTTCTCTGCAGTGTGAGTTCGGTAATGCTGAATAAGGTCTGAACTATAACTAAAGGCTTTGCCACAGATATCACACTTATAAGGCTGCTCTTGTAACTCAATCTTCTTATCTTCAATCACTGTCAAGTTCCAACTATATGCTTCCTCACAAATGCCATTTTTTTCATTTCTCTGACCCATGTGGAGCACCTGATGTTCAATGAGGCTAACATACTGAAAAAAGATTTCTCCACATTCATGGCACTGATGGGATTTCTCTCTAGAGTGGAGTCTCAGATGCCCAGCAAGGTGTGAACGCCTCCCAAAGCCTTTGCCACATTCATTACACTTAAAGGGTCTCTCCCCGCTGTGCACACTCTGATGCTGAACAAGATGAGACCTCACTCTAAATGCTTTCCCACATAAATGACAGGTGTAGGGTTTCTCACCAGTGTGGACTCGCTGATGCTGAGTCAGATGCACACGCTGATTATAGCTTTTCCCACATTCATCACACCTAAATGGCTTCTCCCCCGTGTGTATTCGCTGATGTTGAATCAGATGTGCACTCTGAATAAAGCTTTTTCCACATTCATTACATTTATGTGGTCTCTCTCCTGTGGGTGGTTTTTTGTGCACATACGTGACTTCACTAAAATTTATCCTCTTTGAAGAGGGCTGTCCTAGTATCTCTTTCATGGGAACTCCCTGCTTTCTATCCAACTTGCCTGTGTGTTCATGGCCTTCTCCAAAATCTTGCACTTGAGAAACATTTCTTTGGATTCTTCCTGACAGTTCCACATCTGCTTCTGAAAATTCTGAAATTTTTTTAACGTTCAATTTTGTATTCTTACTCCTTTTGTCACTGCCTGAAAGAATAAAGAGGAAATGCAAATGGCACCAGTTCTTTTACAGAAGGATAGCTGTCAGGAAAAAGAGGATAAATAGGTGAAACCAGGATGGAAGGGCAGTAACAAAGGGGAATGCTTGTAAATACCTGAGGCCTGAAAAGAAAGAGATAAAGGGGGCTCACTAAGCAGGGTGATGAGAATGGCTAAGGCCAGGCAATCATTAGGCAATCACTAGGCAATCGCTAGCGTGAGTACCACACCTAGTATATGGGAAGGAGGGAGAGGTGTTCGGAAATGCGAACACGGGTCAGGCAGACAGAATGAGACACAACAAAACACAGTTGGATGGAGTGATAGGACAAAAACTGGAAGAAATGGAGAGCAAAGGATTATGAGAGGGATATAGAGTTGGCAATAACACCTGATTAGCAGCCAGAACAAAAGAGAAACAAGCAGGAAAAACTACTGTCAAGAGTATTATAATATTTTTAAAAAAGGTACAGGTACAGTTATCAGGACAAAAGAGGTGAGTGACACGTCAATCTCTGCTCTCTTCGCCCTTAGCCATCACTTGATCTGCAGTTCCCCGCCACATCATCAAACCCATGAATGCTCACCACCTTTCCTGTCTGCTCCTCCCCCCACTCCCGACCATCAGCACCAGCACCAAGAGGGCACAAACTGCATCTGTTCTCTTTACTGTTCTACCCAAGCACCTGCCACTGCAGGCTGTCCATAATTATGGCTGGATGAGTACATAAAATATCCTCTTTTGGAGGATATTAAATATCCTCAAAATATGCTGGGGGGGAGGGGACTGTTAATAAGAAATTGGTCATATGAACAACTATAGGGAAGATATGAAAGGAAAGAGACTATATTATTTTATTTTAACGTTTACATTTATTTTTGAGAGAGAGACTGCACAAAGAGGGGTGGTGCAGAGTGACAGGGACAGAGGATCTGAAGCGAGCGCCATGCTGACAGCAGAGAGCCTGATGTGAGGCTTGAACTCATGAGCCACGAGACCATGACCTGGGCCAAAATCGGACGCTCAACCAAGGCACCCAGGCACCGTGAAAAGAGACTATTTTAAAACAAATGCTTTCCAGGTCTGGAGTGCTACTGGATAGATTCCCCCAATGAGGCGTCCACCAAGCCTAGGGATAGAACTGGCAGAGGAGAGCTCAACTCAACTCAACTTTAAAGGCATTGTTAACTTCATAAACTTCTATTGCATGATGGAAAAGGTGGTGGTGACTGTTAATGCAAATGACAAGTAGCTGGTCTTGGGGAGATCAAAGACAGGATTCATTCATTCATTCGTTATTATTATTACTTTTTTTTAAAGTAGGCTTCACACCCAGTGCAGAGCCCAGCGTGGGGCTTGAACTCATGACCTCGAGATCAAGACCTGAGCTCAGATCAAGAGTCAGACACCTAACAAACTGAGCCACCCAGGCACCCCAAAGGCAGAATTTATTTATTTATTTTCCCCCTCACCCCCTGAAGGCAGAATTTTATTTATTTATCCCCCCTCACCCCCTGAAGGCAGAATTTAAAAATAAATACTTAAGAGTTACATGAAAAATATTAAGAGGAGCCTTTAAGTTCACAGCATAGGTGACAGTGATCTCACCTTTATATAAGTTTAATGTCACTTGAACAGTTAAAAAATAAGCAAATAGGGAAAACTGTTCAATCTTACTGATAATTAAATTAATGAAAATGAAAACAGCAAAGAATTCTCTTTTGCTTACTCAATTTGTTAAAAAAAAAAAAAGAAGAAAAAAAAAGAAAAATTTCTGATAACCCTGGGAGAAATTTAGTAAAATTGACACTCTCATAGGTGGTCACTATTTGAAAAAGCAATTTGGCGATATGTATAAAAATGTTTTTGGCTTTTTATCCACTCATCCCATTTCTGGGCATCTACTATAAGGAAATAATCCTAATATTTAAAAAAGGGCACAGGTACAGTTATCGGGACAAGAGAGACAAAATTAAAAGTTCAACTAAGGAACAATTAAGTGTTGATGTGCCTACACAGTGTCAGCTTGTCAGAAATAAAAACAGGTGGGGCGCCTGGGTGGCTCAGTTAGTTAAGCGTCAAACTGTTGATTTCAGTTTGGGTCATGATCTCACAGTTTGTGGAACTGAGCCCCACGTCAGGCTCTGTGCTGACAGCACACAGCCTGTTTGGTATTTTCTCTCTCCCTCTCTCTCTGCTCCTCCCCTGCTGGTATGTGCACGCACAGGCACATGTGTTCTCTCCTTCTCTCTCAAAATAAATAAACTTAAAAGAAAAAAAAAGAAGTAACAAACAAGAGGGCCGAGCCACACTGGACAATGTGTGTCTAATATTTAACTGGACCCTACAGGTTCACCTACATAAAAATAAGCTTATGAGGGATACCTGGCTGGCTCAGTCAGTTAAGTATCTGACTTTGGCTCAGGTCATGTTCTCACAATTTGTGAGTTCGAGCTCCACTTCAAGCTATGTGCTGACAGCACAGAGCCTGGAGCCTGCTTCAGATTCTGTGTCTCTCTCTGTCTCTGCCCCTCCCCTACTCGTGCTCAGTCTCTCAAAAATAAATAAGAACATTTAAAAATATTTTTAAATAAGCTAGTGAAAAAATAGAAGGAAATATGCTAAAGAATAACAGTTCTATTAGGATGATGGGATTATGAGTGATTTTTTTTTCCTCCTTTTTTCTTTCCTCCAAACTTCCTGTTCTAGTATTATTTGATCGCTTTAAAATAAAGTAAGTAAAATAGTCTAAATTGGGAAAAGGGGAAAGAGGAAAGGAAGCATGTGAGAGAGCCAAAATTCTCATTTACTACAACAGAAAGGAAAGAGATAACATTTAAAATTGGTGAGTTGGGCAATAGCTGTATTTTTACAAATATGGAATTACTAGAATAAACAGGAAAGAGCTAAAAGCAGGAACCTCTGGGAAGAGGGAAGTTGTGGGGATGGTGGAGAGGACATAGAATTTTGCTTACTAATTGGACGATGAGTTACAGTACAAATTCTAAACAAAATGTACTGTGATCTCTGCTCCTTAGCTACTGTTCCCAATACACAACCTGTGTATCCTGCTGCTCTAAGCTAAGAAAACCATTTTTGACTGCATTTATTCTCCAAACGCAAACTGCTGATTACATACATCTTTGGGATTTCTCTCTGAAGTGGCGCTTCAGGTGCTCAATCAGATGGGAGTGCCGGCCGAAGTTTTTCCCACACTCAGTACAACCGTAGGGTCTCTCTCCGCTGTGCACACTGTGATGCTGGACAAGGTGTGAGCTCACACGGAAGGCTTTTCCACACACCTGACACTTGTACGGCTTCTCACCAGTGTGGACGCGCTGATGCTGAGTCAGGTGCACACGCTGATTGTAGCTTTTCCCACATTCACCACACTTAAACGGTTTTTCTCCAGTGTGGATTCGCCGATGTTGAATGAAGTTTGAGGCTTGAAGGAAAAATTTACCACAATCGTTACATTTGTGACCTCTCTCACCACTTGTGCTTGTGTTCTGCTTACAGTTAACGTCTGTGATGGCACCAAGATCTCTTTTCTGGGAAGGGTTCTGCCTTGATTTCCCCACAGCAGGGTCTACCTGCCATCTTTCTACCATGCTGTGAAGGTCATTAACTTCTCCAAACCCTTGACTTTGGGGAACATTGCTTTCAGAGCTTCCTGACATCATCCAGTGGGATTCTGCATCATCAGAAATCTGCTTTACTATGAGTTCCACGTTGTCATTCCTCGACTCATAATCTGAAATAATAGAAGGAAAATGGAAAAATTAGCTATTCCCCTACTGGAAGAAAGAAAATGAGAGAAATAGGTAATTACAAAACTAACACGTGATAGCACTGCATGACTTGGTAAAGGTGGCTTTATGCTACAGCGATGGGATGAAGAATCCTCAAGAGGAAACAGGCTGGGGGAGGAAGAGCTGGCAAAACTGTGTCAAACAGATGAAATAGGAGAGCAGCCATATTTAATGAAGGCGATAGCTTCTTGGTGTGGTACTTGCAGCACCTGTTTGTGCTTAACTGTGCAGTATTAAATATTCCTAATAAGGGGCGCCTGGGTGGCTCAGTCAGTTAAGTGTCCAACTCTTGAATTTGGCTCAGGTCATGATCCCAGGGTCGTAAGATCGAGCCCTATGTTGGGCTCCATGCTGACAGCACAGAACCTGTTTAGGATTCTCTCTCTCTGGCTCTCTGTCCCTCCCCTGCTCACACTCTCTCTCTTAAAATAAACTTAAAAACAAACAAATATTCCTTAAAAAAATTTTATGTTTATTTATTTTTGAGAGAGAGACAAGTGGGAGAGGGGCAGAGAGAGAAAGGGAGACACAAAAATCAGGAGGCTCCAGGCTCTGAGATGTCAGCACAGAGCCCAACGCAGGGCTAGAGTTCACAAGCTGTGAGATCATGACCTGAGCCGAAGTTGGACTCAACCGACAAGCCACCCAGGTCCCCCAATAAATAAATATTTCTAATAAAATGTGATTATTGGATTATGCAGTGAACCCAATCTTCATCTTCCTCTTCCTGTTTCTTCATAGCCTGAAGAAGAAAGAGATTTCCAGCTTTTTTAATCTTCAAAGAATCTCAGTTTGGTATGAATTAGTCTAAAGGAAAGAAGGTATTCTTTCTATACCCAGAGAAGAGTCTACTACTGTCAAAAGCTAGCTTAATATCCAATAGTCCTTGATGAATACGGATGCTGAACACACTGCAACCATGTCCCTGTGTAAGTGGATCAGCAACCTATACTTCACTTGAAGCACTGACATTTAATATGCTTTGCTCAAATTTTCCATCATTAAAAAACAGGGAATATTATTTTTTATGTGCTAGAGAGAGAGAGAGATCATGGCCTATTAAGAGCTTTCTAATAAGATTTTTTTTTCTGGTAAACAGAAAAGTTGTTTTCAAATATTATAGAACAATGGTAAAAAGAGCTAATATTTGCTGACTGCATACTGTGGACCAGGCACTGTGCCTTTAAGTGCTTTACAATTTTATGGCACTTAATTTTTACAATGACCTTTTGAGGTAGGCACTCTGACTATCCTTTTTTTGACATAGTGAGAAGTTATAATTCTTACACCATACAGAAAATTTTGATTTTAATTTCTATAACTCTTTTTAATTAATACTCTTCCTAAAAAAACATTAATAGCAGAAACAAACATAATCAAAAACAAATTCTATCACAAAACCAGACCTTTTACACGTTTTTCCTGTGTATGTAAATGAGGAGATAATCTCCATCATCCCAGTATTTTTCTCTTTTATTCACATCTGCTTAGGCTCACACACTGTATTAGAATTCTCTCCCTTTCGACAAGTCAAAAAAGCTCGTGGTTTTCTTTTTCCAGTGGCAAATTTGAAAAACAAATCAGATTAGCCTAATGCACCTCTTTGGTGCTAATAACAACTGCCCTTTTCCAGAGAAGGTGGTTTTAGGGGTTGTTACACAAATAGGTTTACAGATTTGCTTTTTTCCTCTTTCCCCACCTCTTTTCCACATACAAGTTTTCTGTGGATTCTCCTGGTTTATTTGTGTATTTGACAGAGTACTGTGCTCCTCGCTCAGTGCTATGCCCAGCTGGTAAGTAATGCAATGGCGGGGGCAATGGGTGTAGACAAAAATACCAATCAGGCAGATTTGGTGCTTTACAGATTAATGCTCTTCAATATCACCAGTGACCTGTCTAGCATTCTATGTTCCTAAATTGGCTCTTTTCCCCGCTCATCTTTCTCATCAGCTACATCAAAATATCTCTACCATGGCCCCCAAGATATATCACTGTTACTTAAAAAATAGTGTAGTGTGTACAGTATACTATCATTTTTGCAAAAACTCACATACACACAGACTATTTCTAGAGATACAATCCAGAAACCAGTAATAGTTATTGCTTCTGTGAGGGAAACTAAAAGACAGGATCAGGGTAGGTGACTCACTTTTCACCTTATACACATTCATACTATTTGAATACATTTTAGTATGTGCATGTATGCCCTTTCCCAAATCAAAATTCCCTGCTGCACTCGAACTTCTACTCCACCACCTACTCCATCACCTGCTCGTTCTCAACAGGTGACTGTCTCCTGTTTCAGAGAGTCAAAGCTATCCACTCCAGAGCAACCTGAACATCCTACAGCTGCAACCAAAAACTTGCTGGCAGCCTTCCTCTGTCATCATCACATCGGCTCATGGTGGAAGAGCTGTCTCTCTCTGGCCAAAGCCAACCCTTCCTTCTGGACCTTGGACCTCCCCATGCCATCCTGTTTTCCAGGTACTGCCCTCATCAAGGATCTGTTCTTCCTTGCTCCAACATTTCAAACTCACTCCTTCTTAGTACTTTCCCACTAGCATTTAAGTATGCTTAAAATTCTTCCACTGAGGGGCACCTAGAAGGCTCAATCAGTTGAGCATCCAACTTCAGCTCGGGTCATGACCTCATGGTTCATGGGTTCGAGCGCTACATTCGGCTCTGTGCTGACAACTCCGAGCCTGGAGCATGCTTCAGATTCTCTGTCTCCTTCTCTCCCTGCCCTTCCCTCACTTGCACTCTGTGTGTGTGTCTTTTTCTCAAAAAATAAACATTAAAAAAATAAACAAAAAAAACCCTCTACCATTGACAAAGAAAACATACAAAACTAATCTATCCATCTAAGCATGTACTCTTACACTGATCAACCCTCTTTCTCATTTTCTTTACAATGTAGTTGGAAGTTTATCTATGATAGATTTCTCAAATTCCTCTCCTTTGCAATCTGCAAAGAAACTGTCTCTTGTTCTGCAAAGTCCTGACACTCCATTAAAATAGCTGTCTCCAAGATACATCTGTTTTTTTTAAATCTCTCATTTCTGGATCTGATGGATACTTCTAAAACCTTGACCTTCTTGGGTGACTCACATAGGTGGCTCAGTTGATTAAGACTTTGGCTCAGGTCATGATCTCACAGCCCATGAGTTCAAGCCCTGCATTGGGCTCTGTACTGACAGCTCAAAGCCTAGAGCTGGCTTCAGATTCTGTGTCTCCCTTTCTCTCTCTCTCTCTGACCCTCCCTCACTCCTGCTCTGTCTCTCAAAAATAATAAATGTTAAAAAATAAAGGAGGGGCACCTGGGTGGCTCAGTTGGTTAAGCATCTGACTTGGACTCAGGTCATGATCTCACAGTTTGTGGATTCAAGCCCCACATCCAGCTCTGTGCTGACAGCTAGCTCAGAGTCTGGAGCCTGCTTCAGATGCTGTTATCTCCCTCTCTCTGACCCTCCCCTGCTCACGCTGTCTCTCTCTCTTTCAGAAATTTAAAAAAAAATTTTTAAAATTAAAAAAAAATAATAAATAACATAAAATAAAATAAAGGAAAAAACAAACCTTGACCTTCTCAATGCTATCAGGAACACACAGGTGTGAAAATAATCTAATGTGGCCTTCCAGAGATGTTATTTAAAAAAAATTTTTTTTTTTTTACCATTTATTTATTTTTGAGAGACAGACAGATCACGAGCAGAAGACGGGCAGAGAGAGGAGACACAGAATCCGAAGCAGGCTCCAGGTTCTGAGCCGTCAGCCCTGATGCAGGGCTCGAACGCACAAACTGCAAGATCATGACCTGAGCCAAGGCTGGACACTTAACCAACTGAGCCACCCAGGCACCCCCAGAGATGTTATTAAAGGGGCAGAAATCTGGGGCGCCTGGGTGGCTTAGTCGGTTAAGCGTCCAACTTTCACTTAGGTCATGATCTCGCGGTTCGTGGGTTTGAGCCCCGCGTCGGGCTCTGTGCTGACTGCCAGCTCAGAGCCTGGAGCCTGTTTCAGTCTGTGACTCCCTCTCTCTCTGACCCTCCCCTGCTCACACTGTCTCTCTCTCTCTCTCTCCTAGAAATAAATAAAACATTTAAAAAAAAATAAAAAAATAAAGGGGCAGAAATCATCAACCATGTTCTTAATGTAGAAGAATATTACTATAAATATGTTGTAATGAACAAATAGATTTTTTAAAAAATCAGGAAACTCCTTGGAGAATGGTATTAAAAAGAACAGTATAGGGGCGCCTGGGTGGCTTAGTCGGTTAAGCGTCCGACTTTCGCTTAGGTCATGATCTCACGGTTCGTGGGTTCGAGCCCCTCGTCGGGCTCTGTGCTGTCTGCCATCTCTGAGCCTGGAGCCAATTTCGGAGTCTGTGTCTCCCTCTCTCTCTGACCCTCCCCTGCTCACGCTGTCTCTCTCTCTCTCTCCTAGAAATAAATAATATTAAAAAAATAAAATAAAATAAAATAAAAAGAACAGTATAAAGTACTGAAACCCTGAAACCCATTAATGCCTGCAAAGTAACTGAAAAAGATAAAATGATACTACCAGACTGAAATTAGACAAGTGAGGCATTTGAAATTAATTTAAAAAGAGACTGAAAAAAGTATCTGCATTACATGTAACATCTGTGCTGCATAAATAATTCCTTGAGATGAAACACCCCCACTAAGATGCGAACAGATAAAGCTGCAGAGGGCTGGTACAAACAAGTCAAAGAAATACAAATACATATCACTAGCATTAGAAAAAATGGAAAACTTAAAAGAACAGAAGTCAATTTTGCTTTTCATCTATTTTTTTTTAAAGTTTTTATTTATTTTTGAGAGAGAGAGCACATGTGTGCAAGCGGGGGAGGGACAGAGAGAGATGGGGATAGAGGACTGAAGCAGGCTCCGTGCAGACAGCTGAGATGTAGCGCTCAAATCCAGAAACCATGAGATCATGACCTGAACCAAAGGCAGACGCCTAAGTGACTGAGCCACCCAGGCACTCCAATTTTATTTTTTAAAATAAAAGCCTGTAAGTGAACTAGAACCTTTAGAACAATGTAAACTGGTATAATGCTTTTCAAAAGAAATGGCATTATATGGGGCGCCTGGCTGGCTCAGTCAGAGGATGGTACAACTCTTGATCTCAGAGTCATGGGTGTGAGCCCCACACTGGGTGTAAATATTACTTAAATATATAAACGTTTAAAAAAAGTAAATTTGACATTATTATGTCTCTCTTCTAAAGTGTGCCAGAGTGCTTGATATATAGTGGTTCTTCTAAAAGAAGAACCTTCAAAGAACATTCAAAAGAAGCTAAAAGCCCTAAGTTCCAAAATGTTTGCCATAGTGCTGAGATTTTTATAATTGCTCCTAGGCAGCATAAATGAATATCAGTTTCCAGGATCGTCATTTAGAAACATGTTTGAAATCTCATTTGGCACTCAAAATTCAAGAAGGATGAGATATGTAAAATATAGATGTCAAGGTGAACATCATGAAATGGGCACCAGTTATCTGAGGACGGTAATGGAGTGAACAACTAGCCACCCACGCCTTGGAGAAAAGTTAGTGTAATACCTTCAGTATGCCCTTGAACAACACGTTTGAACCATGCAGGTCTACTTACACGTGGATTCCTTTTGATAAATACAGACTCTGAATGTATTTCTTCTTCCTTATGATTTTAATAACATTTTCTTTTCTCTGGCTTACTTTCACTTAAGTAAACACAGTATATGACACATAAATTATGAGGTAAGGCTTCAAGTCAGCAGTAGGCTCTGAGTAGTTGAGTTTTGGGGGAGTTAGAAGTTATATTCAGAGGGGCACCTGGGTGGGTCAGTCAGTTAAGCAACTGACTTCGGTTCGGCTCAGGTCATGATCTCATGGTTCGTGGATTCGAGCCCCATGTCAGGCTCTGTACCAATAGCTTGGAGCCTGGAGCCTGCTTCAGATTCCGTGTCTCCCTCTCTCTCTGCCCCTTCCCTGCTCTTTCTCTCAAAAATAAATAAATGTTAAAAATTAAAACAACAAAAAAAGTAGAAGTTATATTCAGACTTTCAACTGTATGGGGGGTGGGCACCTCTAACCCTGTGTTGTTCAAGGGTCAAATATACTCTAATAAATGGTTATTCAGCAAAGTCTGAGATGTTTTCTCAAGTGAGAATTATTCAGCTGGAATTATTCAATTTGTCAAGGAACAGAATACAATAACTACTACAAATCTGTTAAAACCCTAACCTGTTAGTGTTCAGCTCTCTTATTTTAAAGCGCTAAAAAGAGAACATTTGCTGGATTGTAAATACTATCCCCCAAGTATCATCAGATTTCAATCATACCCTAATTAGGATGGAAATAATCAGAATAAGCTAAATAAGAAAAAAAAAAAAGGGAAGGTTGGGCGCCTGGGTGGCTTAGTTGGTTGAGCGTCCGACTTCTGCTCAGGTCATGGTCTCAGAGTTCGTGAGTTCAAGCCCCACATTGGGCTCTGTGCTGACAGCTCATAACCTGGAACCTGCTTCAGATTCTGTGTCTCCTTCTCTCTCTGCCCCTCCTCTACTCATGCTCTGTCTCTCTCTCTCTTAAAAAAAAAAAAACAAAAAAAACAAAAAAAACATAAAAAAAGGAATACTAATTTACTCTTTTACAGAAAAAATAAATAAAGTCACAGTAATTAAAACATACATGCTTTTATACGATGTGCCAGAAATAGTCCTTGTAACAAAATGAAGATGTCCTAATCCATGCAGATGAAATAATTCTTACCCATGGAAGGAATACTCCCATAATTCTCCTTCCTGTCATCCCTATAGAGGGACTTCTGAGACTGGTCCAAATGTCCCCATTCCTCCAGGATGAAGGATACAGCCACATCAGCCACATCTTCAATTTTCACCAACTTCTGAAACATGAGATCTCCACTAAATTCCCATTCCCTATGTGCAAATTTGGAATGAGGGGAAGAAGTGGGAGCATGAAGGGAAAAAACAGAGGGACTGTGTTTGAAAAAAGAGAGGGGAGCATGGGATGGAACGGAAAGAAACATTCAAGTAGGAACCCAAGACGGGCCCGGTCTGTAGTGAGAGACAGAACTTCTGATAAAAAGTCAGGATTAGGACAGCTCCTTGTCCAAGAATAGACACGGGTCCTCACTGCGGGCACTAGGATGCCAGCTCACCTGGGACCCAGCTGAGAGAAGTGAGGCTGTCAGCTCCTGGCTGTCCTTCAGGGGAAGGGGAGGAACTTGGAGAGCAGGTAGGGCTGAGGGGGGAGAAAAAGAGGTGTCAGTGAGAATATCTTTGCCCAGTTCCAATTGCCAGCATGTTCCACTTTTGCTCCAGAATCTTCAACAGGGCCCTGCTGCAGCAAGGCTAAATGTTTCCACTTGTCTCTCAAGACCCTCTACATTGTAGCACCTCCCACACCTAACAACACTCACCCTCCCCTGCAAACATCAGAACCCCCTGCTCTGGTCAGGCTAATCCCTGCTAGCAACCTCAGACTGTGCTATTCACCTATAAGGATGCAATCTTCTCTGGCAACATCAAATCTAGTCACCTCAAAGAATAACCAGTTCCATAGCTTCATGAAGCCGAAACACTAGCGAGAGCTCAGGGTTTCTCAAATTTTAATGTGCAAACAAAATCACCTGGAGGTCTTGGTACAGGGCAGATATGGCTCAGCAGTTCTGAAGTGGCCCCCATATTCTGCACTTCTAACAAAAGCATGCTGGCGCTGCTCCTGGGCCAATGCTTTCATCAGCAAGGCCTTAGCCCACATTCTCTTCCTTCGAGAAGTTACCATGGTTGACTGATAGCCATTTAGTATGTACTAAGTCGTGTGTCATAAGAATAGGCAGAAAACAATTCTTGCCTTCCAAAGACTTCACTCTCTACTGGGGAATGCAGATACATAAGCCTTACTTCCAGCACAGGGTAAGAGTATTATACTTGAAATTCACCCAAGTTCCCATAGAAGCATGGAGGCAGGGTACCTACAGATTAGAGAGCAAGAGGTGGGAGCATCAGGAAAGCCTTTCGACAGAAGTGACTCTGGGAAGTAGGGGGTGGGAGGGGATGGTTAGGGTGTTGAGGGTGTTTCCAGGCAGAGTGAATTGTATGTGCAATGCCTCGAGGTTCTGATCTCTAGATGGTAGTGACCTTCTGACCCCCTGTCGTCACCTCTGCTTGTTCTTTGTCTTGAGATGCATAGGTGTCATGGTGATTAGGATCTCATTGTCTATGTATGCCCTGATTTGGACAGATCCACCTAGTATTAACCTTTAGCCTGACAGCTTTTTTTTTTTTAATGTTTTTTATTTGTTTCTGAGAAAGAGAGAGACAGCGTGAGCAGGGGAGGGTCAGAGAGAGAGGGAGACAGAATCCAAAGCAGGCTCCAGGCTCTGAGCGAGCTGTCAGCACAGAGCCTGACACGGGACTTGAACCCACAAACCATGAGATCATGACCTGAGCCTAAGTCAGACGCTTAACCGACTGAGCCACCAGGCACCCCTAGCCTGACAGTTTAGACACTACTATGGCTGCCCAGGTCCTAAAGATGTACGTGCTTATGCAGCTCGCTTCTGCCCAAGAACTAGGAAGTAATAAGCAATGATGCAAAAAGGAGATGATTAAGAGATGAAAGCTGGACACTGAGATGGCATCTGAAACCAGAAGTGTGGCTAAAGAGTCAAAGTAAGACTCGAAGAAAGAGATGAATGTAGTCTGTACTCAACCAGTAATTTTGATTTTGAGTATTACAATTGGAATAATTATAATAATTACATTCCAAACAACTCCACTTATTTTTACGAAGTTTCTGTGAAACCTCCTGTTTCTTTAGCTTTTAAGCAAATGACTTTGTCCCTCTCAAGCTCAACCTAGTCCCAGGGCTAGGAACCTAGCCCTCTCCAGTGTATAAAAATCAAAAACCAAAACAAACCTAGCAATTTCGTCAGAAGGCAGACACTGGCCAAAAAAAAAAAAAAAAAGAAAAAAAGACACTGGGTCTGGCTAACAGGGTAGAGGAGAGAAGCAGCTCTTAGAACAGAGGTGTGATGAGACTCTGCCAGGGTAAAGAAGAGAACAGTATTTCCGGAGGACAGGAGTCTGCACCTGGGAGGGACTCATGGAAAGGTAAGGGTAGCCCAGCTCAGGAAGGTAAAAGTATAAATTTGGAGCTGACTGCTGGGGTTAGAATTCCAGCTCTGCCACTTAACAGTTTTGTGACCTTGAAAGAATTACCTAACCTTTCTAGGCCTCAGCTGCTTAATTTCTAACATGAGGATAACAGTCGTAGCTATTCCACTGGGATTCCAAGCATTAACCCTTGGAATATCAACTAGGTGTATCAGACACAATTTGGGATTGGAGGTTTCTTTTTTGAACAGTTTTAATTATATTTAAAGATAGAATTACATGACTTTTATTTCCTTAGAGATCTTCTGAAGAACAAAATGAAAATTTATCTTAGTATTATTAAAAAATAGAATAAATCTCATTCTGTCTTGTAATTTCTATATGGATCCATTGGACTCTTCTACACTTAGCATACATTTTGAGATCCGAGTGATCTTATTTTTCCTGTATCACAAAACATTTTTCTAATTCATCATCCTAGGAATTACTGCATGTTTACTAAAAATTACTCATTAATTATTCCAATGATAGCATAAAAAACTAAAATAATGAGAAAATAGAGGAGAATAAAAGAGATACTTAGGAGGATGTAATAGTGAAATAAATCATCACTCTTCACTATTCTCCAAGTATTAAATTCACTGCCAAGGGTTTTACACCATTTTCAAGAAGGTATGAGACTGCTGACGCCTGTTTTTAGTTCTCACTGAGAATGACTGAGAATTCAGAATTTTTCATTTTCCACCCACATCAGCAAAGAAAAGAAAATGCGCAGCAGATAACATTTCACTTTTAGTAGATGAAGTAAGAAGACAATATAAAGAACAGAGCAATGCACTCTACACAATGATGATGAAACTGAATCCATATGGGGAATCTTTGAAAGAGTCTACAAATACTATCGGAGATAACTTTCTTCAAACATAAGAATCAACGATATACACTAGATTTCTAATTTTGAAAAGGAAGTAGGACATTCTCATCCAGTGAATTATTCAACAGGAAGGACTTCATGAGGCCAAGATTTTGCAACAAGACTCTGGACCATCCCATTTTGCTAACATGATAGTATTCATTTCGCTAAAGGGATAGTATTGTGTAACAGTGATCTTTCATTTTTTATGGTGTTTCTATTACCAAAATGTACTTGATATAAAAAGGTTTAATTCTTATTAAAATTTCCTTAAAATTATTTTATATTAGCCTTTGATTCTTTTGTAAATGATCCATAAAGTGACATTTATACATACGTATGTAAGTGTGTATATATAGGTGTGTATGTGTGTGTGTATGTGTATATATAATAAAAAGGATTCATTGGCGCCAGATGGTAAATGGTGAAGACTACTTTTTCTAGTACAGTGAGAGTTTAACAAGCTCCCACAAGCAAAGCGGTTGGAATACTTGCGGACACATAGTAAACACTATATAAGTAATTGCTGCTCCTGCCCCTTCTATTATTACTACCACAGTGAAAGGAAATCTGGAAAAGGTCAGGGCCATGGAGCAGGTGATGTGAAAGACCTGACCACTAGAGGAAGCCTAGAAGAAAGCCTGAGGCCAAACCTGGAAATACAGGTTCATGACGCTTTCTCCACAATTCTGAAATCCCAAAGGCCTTCCTTTCAGTAAGGTAGACATTGAACCAATTTGACAGCAAAACCTGACCAGAACTTATGTGAAGCTATTTAAAGTTTTGATTTAATCCTCTTACTGTAAATATGCATACATTTCACTGGCGAAATATTAATGTGTGTGATTGTGGAGTCCCACCTCAAATCCTGTCAGTACTGTAATGTATGGTATATAAATCATATTCCCTTACTAAATCGGAAAATTTCTGAATCCTAAAATATATCTGATAGCAAGAGTTTCTGATTAGGGTTATAGACCTGTGGACATATTCCATTATAAATAAGATACTTAACAGTTCACTCTTCTTCCTTCTAATACAAGTTAATAAAATTAAGAGGTGGGGGAGGGAAGGAGAGAAAGACACGGAGAGAACAAAGGCCCTAAAGGTCACTGTAAGCAACTGCTTGAAATAAAATTTCAAGGTGGTGAATGAGCAGCCAGAAATGAATGACTGCAATTAGGAACTGGAGAGCCGTTCTTACATAAGCAGTGAGGTAACAAAACGTGTGTGGAGAGTTGGGAAACTTTTGTAAAACAAGTATAACGCTTTTGTAAAAAACTTCTGTGGATCTGACAGTACCTGTACTTAGAGCTGTCATCATCTGCATTACAACTTTCAAACAGAACCACATCCTAGCCATCCTGCAAGCTGACCTCTCTCTGTATGCCAGGGACTCGATTCTGGGTATCCAGCCCTTCCCAACCTCCCAATCCTGCTGATGGCAGAAAGGCCGCCCAGCCAGAAGTCTCACTCATACAGATACTGCTTACCCATAAAGCCAGGAAGCTCACTCTCTAGCCATATCTGTTCCACTGAATCATATCTCCTCACCATTTTCCTCCAGAAGATGAGGCTTCTGTGGCTCCTGTTCAGACGGGGGGTCCATGGACAGGAGCTGGTGGCTGAGGGATTCCTGCACAACTCCAGGTGGTACCATCTTCTGAGGAAGCACTTCGGGACACACCACAATCTGACAAGCACAACCACACCAATCAGCACACTGCAGAGAGGGCTAAGAAAGAATCTAGTAAATTCATACTATTCACTCTTTGCCAAATACTTAATGTGCATCTGCAACCAGCCAAGCACTGATTACATAGTAGCTTAACAAACAGTTTCTTTCTAGTCAAAGATGACTTCCATTAAACACATCAAGGCACAAATAAATGCATAACTGCAAACTGTTACATGTTGGAAAGGAGAAGAAAGTAGTGCCATAAGATATAACAGATGAGACCTACTTTAGAAAAAGTGGCCAAGGAAGGCTTGTCTGACAAAGTGCCACTGAAGTAAACACCTATAGGGCAAAAGAAGCCTGTCAGGGAAAAAGTAAGAAGTGTTCCGGGCAGAGAGAACATAAGCAAAGACACTCAGGCAGAAAATAGGTGTCTGATATGGTCAAGGTGCCATAAAAAGGCCAGGGTAGGTCAAGTTTACTGAAGAGGGGAGAGAAGTGGGAAGCGAGGTTATCAAAGTCAATATAGGACTCGGGAAGCCACACTCAGTTCCTTAGCAGGCCAGGTTCAAGTAGGACAGACCAACACTAAGACAAGAGCTGGTTCCTGTCCAGCGTACTAAGTAAGTACTCCAAGTTTCTGTTCTGGACTCTTGCTCGACCCTAGGGGACACGCAGTTACTCTGCCACAACCCACAATCTGTCTTTTCTGGAAGTTACTAGCTCAGCAGCATCCTAGCAGGTAATAAGATCCTGCACTGAGACAGAATTGCCACCACCCTCACCTCCTCCCTTATGTTTCAAAGCACTTTAAATTTTAACCCTCCTAGCACTGGCAAAATGTGGTACAGGAGTTATGTTAAGAGGCCGCTGCAAAACAGTTGTGGCGAAGATCGCTCTGCATGGAAGTTTTTGTGTCCTCGTGGACCCATTCAGAATAAGAGTTAAGATGATGCCAAGTATGTCAAAGGGCACATCAGCACCAAAGAAGCAAAGCAGCCCTTCAGGTCTCCTGAGACTAGGACACAAACCAAGGAGGAGGGTAAAGTTTAAAGCCTAGGAAAAGGGCCTGCCAGAGACGGTAACCGCCTGGAGATAGAGCTGGGGAACAATGTTGAGGACACAGACAGCAGGCAGAGTGAAAGGCAAACAAAGGGAGCCATGAGGCCCTTAAGAAAATCCCTTCTATGGGCCTCAAATCCCTGATGCTACTAAGAAATTATTTTTCTCTGTGTCTCTTCCAAAGATGGGCTGCATATCACAACGAGCGGTAAATGCACATATCTGCTGTAAATCTTCTACTTAATACTTCTTGTTTTTAAGTGTATTTTTGAATATTTATTACTACAAAAAAGCAGGAGAAAGTTTGTTTATTAGTGTCCCAAATTAGGCTTAAAAAAGAAGCAACTAAATGTCACCATGAACTTTTACTTTCTGTACTGATGGAAGCAACAGAAAGATTCTGACATTCCCATCTGGAGGATGTCTGGTATAGCCAAGGGTCTGGCTGATGGTCAGCAGCAACGCCCTCTGCTACCCACTTGCCTCATGGAGTGAGCTGAACCACCTGAAGAGCTTGAGAATGATCTGAAATGTTAAAGTAGCCCTTATCCAGACATAAAGAGTAATGAAATTGGGATCTCACATCAATGTGCAGTGATTCTGAAGAATGACAGAAATTTAATTAGCTTCAAATTCTTGTGACCTAAGGTTTCATGATTGTTTCTTTGCTCTAACAATAATAAGAAATTAAAGCTTAAGAGAGTGCGACCCCAGCAACAAGAAGGTAGAGAGTCAAGTTAAATGAGTAAGAAAAGACAAGAAGATGTAACAACATAAAGATATCAATCCTCTCTAGGAGCACCTGGTTGGCTCCTTCGGTTGAGTGTCTGACTTCTGCTCAAGTCATGGTCTCATGGTTCGTAGGCTTGAGCCTCACGTCAGGCTCTGGTGCGGAGCCTGGAGCCTGCTTCAGATTCTATGTCTCCCTCTCTGTCTGTACCCCTCCGCTGCTTATGTGCTCTCAAAAATAAAATAAACACTAAAACAATACTCAAAAAAAGATATCAATTTTTCCTAAATTAATATAGGATTTACTGCAACCCCAACAACAACAACAACAACAAAACAACAGGATTTTTTGGAGCGGTGAAAACTACATTAGTAATTCTAAAGTTCATAAGGAAAAAAGAAAATATTGAAAACATTTGGAAGGAAGAAAGGTAGCCCTATCACATATCAAAACCCTTTACAGAGCTCAAGTACTGAAAATACTGGTAGGTGAACAGATAATAAGATCAACAAAACAGTATTAAAATAAAATAAGTAGACCCAGGGGTGCCTGGGTGGCTCAGTCAGTTAAGCATCTAACTATTGATTTCGGCTCAGGCTGTGATCTCATGGTTCATGGGTTTGAGCCCCGCATAGGGCTCTGCACTGACAGCATGGATCCTTCTTGGGATTCTCTGGATTCTTCTCTCTCTGCCCCTCCCCTGTTCACATGTGTCCACGCTCACTTGTGCTCTCTCTCTCAAATATTTAAAAAAAGGGGCGCCTGGGTGGCTTAGTCGGTTAAGCATCCGACTTTCGCTTAGGTCATGATCTCGCGGTTCATGGGTTCGAGCCCCGCGTCGGGCTCTGTGCTGACTGCCAACTCAGAGCCTGGAGCCTGTATCAGTCTGTGACTCCCTCTCTCTCTGACCCTGCCCTGCTCACGCTGTCTCTCTCTCTCTCCTAGAAATAAATAAAACATTAAAAAAAAAAAAAAGACCATAAGTAGCCGCTAATGCATTTAGAAATTTGGTATGTAATAAAGACAGCATTTTAATTAAAGAGAGGAAAAAAGGGATTACTCTACAAGTTTCTGGGACAACCAGACAGACATCTGGTAGAAAAAAGTTGTAACCATACTGAACACTGTGCACCAAAAAAATTTTTTAACGGGAGAAGAGACGATTAGAAAATTTTCAGGGGCGCCTGGGTGGCTTAGTCGGTTAAGCGTCCGACTTTCGCTTGGGTCATGATCTCGCGGTTCATGGGTTCGAGCCCCGTGTCGGGCTCTGTGCTGACTGCCAGCTCAGAGCCTGGAGCCTGTTTCAGTCTGTGACTCCCTCTCTCTCTCTGACCCTCCCCTGCTCATGCTGTCTCTATCTCTCTCCTAGAAATAAATAAAACATTAAAAAAAAAAAAAATTAAAAAAAAAAAATTTTCTTATGATATTGTAGTGGAGAAGGCCTAAGTATGGCACAAAACCCAGAAACCATAAACTAAAAGATATAAACAGACTACATAAAAATAAAAAACCCTGGCAAAGCAAAATTCTCCATAAACAAAGATAAACAACAAAGTGGAAAAATAAACTTGCACCTCAGATGACAGACACAGTGCTTACTTTTTCAAATAGGTAAATAATGTGGGGTGCCTGGGTGGCTCAGTCGGTAGAGCATCCGACTTCAGCTCAGATCATGAGCTCATGGTTCATGGGTTCGAGCCCCATGTCAGGCTCTGTGCTGACAGCTAGCTCGGAGCCTGGAACCTGTTTCAGATTCTGTGTCTCCCTCTCTCTCTGATCCTCCCTTGCTCATGCTGTCTCTATCTCTCTCTCAAAAATAAACAAAACATTAAAAGAAAAAACAAATAATGTAAATAGATAACTCACAAAAAAGAGTACACAGCCAGAGTGCCTGGCTGGCTCAATCGGTGGAGCATGTGACTCTTGAACTTGGGGTTGTAAGTTCAAACCCCATATTGGGTGCAGAGCTTAATTTTCAAAAAGGAAAAAAAAGAGGACACTCATAGCCCTTTAAAACATATACTATGAGGGGCGCCTGGGTGGCTTAGTCAGTTAAGCGTCCGACTTTCGCTTAGGTCAAGATCTCATGGTTCGTGGGTTCGAGCCCCACGTCGGGCTCTGTGCTGACTGCCAGCTCAGAGCCTGGAGCCTATTTCAGAGTCTGTATCTCCCTCTCTCTCTGACCCTGCCCTGCTCACGCTGTCTCTCTCCCTCTCCTAGAAATAAATAAAAAATAATAAAAAATAAAAATAAAAAATAAAACATATACTATGATTAGGGTGCCTGGGTGGTTCAGTCAGTTAAATGACCGACTTTGGCTCAAGTCATGATCTCATAACTTGTGAGTTCAAGCCCTGTATAAGGCTCTGTGCTGTCAGGTCAGAGCCTGGAAACTTCCTTTGGATTTTGTGTCTCCCTCTCTCTCTCTGCCCCTCCCCTTGCTTGTGTGTGTGCTCTCTCTCAAAAACAAATAAACTTTAAAAAATTAAAAAATAGGGGCGCCTGGGTGGCTCAGTCGGTTAAGCATCTGACTTCAGCTCAGGTCACGATCTCACGGTTCATGTGTTCGAGCCCCGCGCCGGCCTCTGTGATGACAGCCAGCTCAGAGCCTGGAGCCTGTTTCAGAATCTGTGTCTCCCTCTCTCTGACCCTCCCCTGTTCATGCTGTCTCTCTCTGTCTCAAAATAAAACATTTTTAAAAAATTTTAAAATATACATATATGGATGTGGATATAGTACACTGTGGTCAAACTCACTCATAATATGAGAAATGCATATTAAAACTGCACAGAAATGGAATGTTGCATCTTTCAGACTGGCAATGACAAAAAGTTGGGTAACATCACATGATCAAGCTGTGAGCAAAAAATTTCTCACACCCCGCATCCGGGAATGAAAATGGTATAACATCTACCAAGGGCAATTTCTCAACAGCTGTCAAAATTACAAATGCACATTGGCTCTGAGCCAACAATCTGACTTCTAAGCATTTATTATTCTATAATTAAAAATGAATGTAAAGGACAGTCATTGTAGCAACGTTTACATTCAGAAACAATCCAAAGGAATGACTTAAATGGCCTTCAGCAGGAGTTTAATTATGGTACATCCATCCACACGATGGAATATAAGCAGTTTCCAAGAGAGAGGCAGGTCTGTTTGCACTGACATGGAACAAACCAAGATACAAGCAAAGGGCAAGAGGCAGAAGTACACAGTGATTTAAAAACATCTGTGGTTTTTTAAAGCATATCATCCACACGTCCATTCATGCATACAGAAGAAAGTAGATCTCTGTAAGGATACAGGTATCAGGTGACAGTGGCTGCCTCTGAAGAGAACTAGGGAGCCAGAGAAGGAGAGGTGGGAGGAAACTTACTTTTCATAACAACCTTATGCACCTTTTGAATTTTGTATCATGTCAATCAAAAGATAAATACAGTAATTTTAAAAGTAAATAAAATCGCAGACTGTCTTCTCCAGGTTAACACACTGGATATTGCTTCTCTTTGCTGGAGTGGCAGGAAATCTCCACAGTGTACCTAATCCCAGGAGAACAAAAGAATATGAATGAAGCACCAGAGCACTAAGGATCTCACCCCTGCTCAGCAGCACCTTAACTCTCTTCCTCTCCTTCCTCATTGCTCTAATGTCTCCTCTTCCACTCACCTGTTGTCGGCGTTCCTCTAGTTCTCTCTGTATATTTTCTACCACAGCCACAGCCTCTTCCCCACTTTCTGGATGATGCTCTCTCACCCAGGTCTGGAACTCTTCTGGTAGGATGGTCAGGAACTGCTCCAGCACCAGCAGCTCTAGGATCTGCTCCTTGGTGTGCAGCTCAGGCCTCAGCCACTCACAGCACAGCACCCGGAGCTGGCTCAGGGCCTCCCGGGGACCTGATGCCTCATGGTACTGGAAGTGCCTGAAGCGCTGGTAAAAAGTCTCAAACATTGGAGGGTTGTACTCTTGCATCCAGGTACAGTCTTCTTCTTCCACCTTCACTATTAGCAGGTCTTCTTGCTCCTGTGAAGTCTCAGCGGGAGGGTCTAAGTCTATAACTTCCCCAGATTCTGTCATTATCATTCCAACGCAGAGGGACGTCTCTCCAGGTTAGCTGTGTCACACAGATCAAATCTGGTTTCTGTTCTTTAAGATCTTCTGAAGGGCAGTTTCACTAGCGTGCAATCTACTGATATATTAGAAAGCAGTATTAGCAGAGATGACACAGAGGTCATCTCTACTAAAGATGACCATTCAGCAGAGCAATTTACTTTAAAATATAGACAAGCCGTCACTGCACCCCAAAAATTACTACTAATAGAGAACATTTCCAACATTTAACAAATATAACTGCTGGGCCCCTGGGTGGCTCAGCAGTTAGGTGTCAACTCTTGATTTCAGGTCATGATCTCACAGTTGTGAGATGGTGCCTGACGACCGGCTCGGAGCTGAGTGGAGCCTACTTGGGATTCTCTCTCTCTCTGGCCTTCCTCCAGTCATGCACTCTCCCTCTCTTTCTCAAAATAAACAAGTAAACTCTTTTAAAAACGTAAAGAGCAATAAAACTTTGACATCAGGTCTAACCGAATATAATCTTAATGGTGAAGAGCATTAAATATCATAGAAATAACATGACAAGACTTACTACTAAGTAGTCCAGACGCAGTCTCTCATTTTCTCTACGGGCCAAACTTAAAACAGGGGTCAAAAATATTATAGTAGTCAGAACGAGTCCTGTCCTTCATGCCACAAGAGCACGATGGACCAACAAGAAACTTCATTGGTCCCAAAGAGAAGCTGAGTTATAAGTAAAGATTGGGACCTATATTCCTCTGAATCACCCCTGACCCCATAGACACGGAAAACGCCCGGTCAAGGTTAGACACAGGATCCCAGTCTGGATATAAAGCCCATTCTCTTTTCTCAAGGCACCAGTCCCGGGGAGCTCTCCTGGAAGACCAAGCTCCCGCAGCCAAGGTTGGGAAGATAGGTTTCTTCCTAAAAACGGAGAGAAAACCGAAGCCTACACTTCGCAACACTTCCTCGCCGGAAGTAAGCACGTCCAAGCGTTCCCTGTCCAACGGGGTCGAGCCATCAATCCCACCGCCGAGAGTACTTCCGAGTCCTCTCTAGGAATCCCGGAGGTCCTCGCCTCGCAGAGGGAGGGAGCGGCCCGCCCCAGGCCCCGCCCCGGGGAGGCTGTGGGCCAATCGGCAGGGAGTTGGGGCGCCTCCCCGGACTGGGCCGTTCCCCGCCCACCGAACCGCAGGTTTAGCTTCACTACCGCGGGGCAGGAAAAGGAGCCTGCTGCTCCCCACCAGCGCCCAAAGCTATTTAAACAGCCCGGGCTCCTCCCCTTTCCTTGGGCGTCTGGGCACAGGACTGGGCCCTAGCTGTCCAGAATAGTTGCTAAGGCAACAGTTGCTAATGTTTGATTGGCCGTGGAACTTGCGCTCCCCACCCCCAACGCTCTGCGCCCCACTTAGAAGTAGGTTCGTCGCTTCCTGAGAGCCCGCAACACTAATTTCTCTTTAATTTTAAATCCTTCGTTTTCTTCACCTGATTCCTCGCCTCTGCCCACACCCGGTCTCCAGACACACCCACCTTTTCACCACGGCGGAGAGCTCACAGGGCCTGTCTCCGACATCAAACCCGGGAGTCCTAGGAGCCTACATCTCCCAGGAAGCCCCGCGCGGGCCACGCCCACTAGCCAATTGGGCCGCGGATCTCTTTGCAGCCTTGGTCTCTAGGACCCATCAGAGTGCGGGAGGGCAGGGAGGCGTTTCCCTGGCCGCCTCCTCCCAGAAGGATTGTGGCTGAGTGGGTTGCTCTCCCCGCTAGGTTGAGTGGCGTAGGAATCCCCTCGTTCCTGTGAAGAAGGGGAGTCGTCCATGCAGGTTTCTATAGCCAGAGGGATGCCTTTCTTAATAATGTCTCTTTTTTGTATCAGGCTTAAATTTACCCTGCGGTATGTTTGGTGGATTGTAGTATTTCTATAGTTTCACTTTACGTTTACATTGCGTACTCTCACGTCTGAACATTGAACATTCAAAATTATGGTGTGTGGTGTGAAGTATAGATCTAACTTCATCTTTTTCCGAACCATTACCCAGTTGTCTCAACATTTATGAAAAAAACTGTCTTTACCTCCCATTGATTTGTGATGCTGCCTTTTTCATACACTAAATCCCCATGTTTTGTGGTCTGTTTCTAGATTTTCTGTTCTGCTGCATTGGTCTATTTGTCTATGCATGTGATAATATGCGGTTTTAATGTATTGAACATTAATAATTGGTTTTACTACTTCTTACAGAGAATGCCCCCAGTTGTGTTTTTTCTTCAAAGTATTTTTGTTTCTTTAGTTCTTTTACAAATTAACTTTAGATTCAACTTTTCTAGTTCCAGAAAGAAATCTGTATTGGGATCATTTTTTATATGTATTCACTTAGGGAGAATTGACATTCCTTCCCCTCCCCCCTTTTTTAAGGTTATTTATGTATTTTTTAGAGAGAACGAGTGCGTGAACACAAACGGGAAAGGCGGAGAGAGAGAGAGAGGGAGAGAAAGAATCTCAAGCAAGCTTCGTGTTGTCAGCACGGAGCCCTATGCCGGACTCAATCTCACCAAACATGAGCTCATGACCTGAGCTGAAGTCAAGAGTCAGACCAGCTGAGCCGCTAAGGTACCCAAGGAGAATTGACATTCTTATAAAGTTTATTTTCCTACCCAAGAACATGGTAGGTTTTTCCATTTGTGGGGTAAAAAAAGCCTAATTGTGGATCCTTTGGGAATGTTTTAAAGTTTCTTCATGTATTTTGCACATAGCTTATTGTGTTTATTCCTAAGTGTTTTATCTTTTTTTGTTGTTGTTAATATGGTGAGTTGGGTTGCACTCGCGTTTAAAAGTATGTCTGTTAGTTTTTGTTGTGTAACAAACCACCCCAAATTTAGCAACCTAAAAAAAAAAGGAACCACTTATTAGGCTTATGACTCTGTGGGGTGACAATTTGGTCCTTACTTACCTGGCTGGCTTTTCTGTTAGGCTCCTTTTGTCTGTGTTCAGCTGCTGGTTGAGCTAAGCGGTTCTGGAGATTAGCTGATTGTCACTTGGAGTGCTAGTAGGCATTTTCCCATCACCTGGCAGCATAGCTCATACTTCTTCACTTGGTGGTAGTCGGTTACAAAAGCAAGAAACCAGAGATTGCAAAAGTTCTTGATACCCAGGCTTGAAACTCACATCTGCCACATTCTGTTGGTAAAAGCAAGCCACAAGACCTGCCCAAATCCAAAGGGTGGGGGAAATAGACTCCACTGCTAGAAGGGAGGAACTGCAAAGTGTATTTCTATACATTTTGTTTTACTTTTTTTGGCCATTTTTGCAATATACCAAAATAAGATACCATCAAGAGGAGAGAAAAGTGATGATCCAGTTAGTACTGGAAATGGACTCTTCACATAGCCATTAGCCTGCATGGCACAGTAAAAGGTCTGGAAAGTGTTACTTTAGGCACTTTGAATTTTGTCTTTATATTAAACTGGACCTTCAGCGAGGTGAATACTTAAACTATACTCTTTTCTTCCTTCACAGAATTAGCTCTTTATTTTTAATATTTTGAATTTTTATTTAAAATTTAGTTAGTTAACATATAGTGTAATATTAGCTTCAGGAGTAGAACTTAGTGATTCGTCACTTACAACACCCAGTGCTCATCACAAGTGCCCATTACCCATTTAGCCCATCCCCCACCACCTCCCCTTCAGTGACCCTCAGTTTGTTCTCTAGAGTCAAAAATCTCTTATGGATTGCCTCCTCCTCTTTCTCTCTCTTTAACTTTCCCCTATGTTCATCTGTTTTGTTTCATAAAGAATTGGCGGAACCATCAGCACTAAACATTGAAAGGGAATTAAAATCCATTAATTTTATTTATTATAGATATCTTAAGATATCGTCCGCTATGTCACATGGTCCTTTCCCAGGGCATTCATGGGAAATTTCTCTTCCCACTTGGCATCAATAATAGCTGGATTTCTCCTAAGCTACTATTAATAGTTTGCTTTTACCCAAGATACACTGCATATCATGTAACTGATCTTGTTTTCCTCTTATATTGGCTGCTGAGGCTTTTCAGAGCCAAATTGTGAGCTACTTTTTGCCAGTACATAGGAGCTTACAGCAGGCAACTTGTACTATCATTTTATCCCTGGCCCCATCTATTTGTCCTTGCTCTATTTTTCTTTTCTCAATTATATTTTAAAGGTGAGGCAGTATATCATGATTAGAGGCCATAGTCACACAACCCAGAGGCAGAAGCTGGTAGAACCTGACTGGTAATCAGCTGGTGAGCAGACAACCTTACTAGGAGGGGATGAAAAATGCTTGTACTGGGGTGCCTGGGTGGTTCACTTGGTTAAGTGTCAGACTTGGAGTCAGGTCATGATCTCTGGGTATGTGAGTTCAAGTCCCACTTTGGGCTCTGTGCTAACAGCTTGGAGCCTGGAGACTGCTTCGGATTCTGTGTCTCCCTTTCTCTTTTCTCCTCCCCTGCTCATGCTCTGTCTCTCTCAAAAATAAATAAACATTAAAAAAGTTTTTTTTTTAAATTATGCCCTGTTTTTTTACCTACAAGTTCTTTACAAAGTGTTTTATTTGTATATTCAATATGATGCCAGATATAGTCAAAACTAGGGAAGCATAGGAAAGAAGAGGGAGAAGGTGGCAGCAGTGTCCATACTAATATTTAAAAGGGAGGGCGAGTAATGATAGAACAGAAGGGTTGAGCTTCAAGGAGGACAAAATCCTTGGCAGCTTTGATGGCTGAGTGTGAGACATTGCAAGGGAGCTGCACATAGGAAAGCTTAATGTCAGAGGGATTTATTGGGGTTTATTTAATATATTAGGGATTTGTTGCCTGTAAATTTACCTAACCTATTTTTTAAAACATTTTTAAGCTTATTTATTTTGAGAGACAGTGTATGTGTATGACGAGCGGCAGAAAGAGAGAATCCCAAGTTGGCTCCACACTGTCAGCATAAGCCTGAATCAGTGCTCCAACCCACCCAATCACGAGGTCATGACCTGAACCAAATCAAGAGTAGTTGACTGAACCACCAAGGGACCCCTATGTAATCTATTTTTTAATTTGAACATTTCTTCAGCTCACATAGACATTTTAAGCTTTAATCTCCTGAGTGAAGTCTTTCACTATACCCTCCCCCATCAACCATGGCTGATTATTTCCACCTCTGGGTCATACAAATATACTGTGCATACATATGTGTCAAAGTATTGCATTCACCACCCTATCCTGTAAGTATTTAAATGTTTAACTCTCTTAGGAGACTGAGGATAGAGAGGATGTCTACTCAGGTTTATAACTGTAGTGTCGAGCACGATGCCTTGGCATGTAGCAGGTAACTCTACAAACCTTTATTGTATAAATATCACATGGATGGATGACTGTTTACCGCTCATCGTGTAGTCGGACCTTTAACTTGTCCTACAACAAAATTTACAAAACTTTTTTCACAGTGTGTTAAAAAAATTACATTCGAGTTGTAAATAAGAGTATCATTTAGCTCTGTTAAGCTAAACGACCATAAGTTCCACCAGAATGGTACACACACATCAGAGTGTCTCTGGAAGGGGCAAGACGGCAAACCACCGAGATGGGTCTCACTCCTCCTGGGCGCCTAGAGAGGCCCCGGAAATGCGAGGGGTGGGCACTGCAGCAGTCGGTGACGCACTTCCGGCCTGGTTTTATTTGTACTTTTTGTAAGCGGCCACCGCAAGTAGTGGTCGGAGTACCCGTGGGTGGGAGAAGTGCCAGAAGGGCAGGGCTTGATAGAGCCCCACTTGAGACGGCGCAGTCGGGAGGTACCGGTCTGGGGAGGTCCGATGAGTTCCGTGGCTTTCTGCAGGGTTTGCTGTCTTCTCACCTGAAGGCAAAACTCAGGAAAACAGCACGTGCCGGATGAGTTCGAGCTTGACCGCGAGTCGAGTCAGTGACGCTGAGTTAGGAGCCTGGATGGCAGCTGCGAAGTCCAGGGTCCCCGCGCCGTCTCTGCGTGATGGACTTTTGATAGTGAAAGTGGAGGGAGACTCAGCTGGAGGTCAGGAGTCGGACCTGCCCGGGGACTATCAGGATGCCGAAAAGTTGCGACAGCATTTTAGGCGGTTCCGTTACCAGGAGGTGGCCGGACCCGAAGAGGCGCTAAGCCGGCTCAGGGACCTTTGTCGCCGATGGCTGAGGCCTGAGATGCATACGAAGGAGCAGATCCTGGAGCTGCTGGTGCTGGAGCAGTTCCTGAGCATCTTGCCCCAGGAGCTCCAGGCCTGGGTGCGGAAGCACTGCCCGCAAAGCGGGGAGAAGGCTGCGGCCGCGGTGCGCGCTTTTCAGAGAACGCCTGGTGGGGCATCACCCCAGGTGAAGAGTTAAAGTTTTCTGGTGGTGGAGGTGTGAGGATTAGAAGTGTACGGGGTACTAAGAGTTTTAGACCTTCTTTCCTTACTACTTTTTTGAACTTTAGGGTGTACATGAAACTTCCTTTCTGTAGTGACAAAGAAATCTATGGAAGAAATGATCTGTGAGTTAATAGACTTCTGAGCACAAAACCAACGTGGAAGTCTTGTTTACCCACTGTAAAAGACCCTCTTGTCTAACCAGATTATTTGGGGAAGAAAGGTGTCAGGATGGAAAGCGGCTGCATGTCGTTAATGATTTAGGCTAGAACAGCAGTAACGAGCACTTTGAATGGGAGGTTAACTTTTTTTTAACAGTTTGGCGACCCCCTCCTACAATTGATAATGGTACTTTGGAGAGAGGAGTGGGGCTGTAATGGAGTTAATCCATCATGCCCATGTAATGAAACCTCCATAAAAATCCCAATAGTGTGAGATTCGGACGGCTTCCACTTGCTGAACACATCCATATACCTGGAAGGTGACAAACTCCAACTCTGGGGACAGAAGTTTCTGAGCTCGGGACCCTCCCAGACCTTATAGTGTGTCTCTCCATATTGCTGTTTATTCATATCCTTTATCATATCTTTTTGTAATAAACTGGTAAGCCTAATTGAGGTTGGCTTCCAAAGTTGGGAAGGGTGGGTGGTCTTGTGGGACCAAGCCCTTCACCTGTGGGATGTGACTGTATATCTCAGTAGATAGTGTCAATTGAATTACACTTGAGGACACCCAGCTGGTATTACAGAATTACTTGATGTGGAAAACTGCTACATCTGGTGTCAGAAGTGAAGGAGTGTTGTTGTGAAAGTATTCAGTGTATTGAGAGTAGAAAAGATGCACAGGAATGTGATTTTTTTTCCTTGACCAGGAAGCAGAGTTGAGGCTCAGGAAAAAAAACAAATGTTACTATATTCAGATCTTAGAAACAGGAGGTACAGCACGACACTCAGGGCTTCCTTGGAAGGACACCAGGGGTGGTCAGGAGGCAGAAGACGGGAGCAAGGGGAGAGTTTAGGTCAGAGCCTGTATTGAGGTTTCCCAGGGAAACACACAGGGTAGGGGAAACAATTTAGGATTGATTGGTCTGAATCATTTCAGCATGCTCTAATCTATAGGGCTTGTCCCTCGTTGTCCTGAAACCTGGCCTTAGGATAACTAAGCCAGAGTACTGTTGTGTCCTGGAGTGTACAGGCCAGGTGGAGGTATGGCTTGAGATAAGCAGTCTTGGCTGAGCTCTTTGCTCTCTCTAAGAATTGGCTAGCCCTGGGAGGGGCAGTCTCCCTAGCCAGATTTTTTTTTAAGATGTCAAAACATAACAAAATTTAAGAATGTATTTCCCTTTCCTGTCATTGAGTGACAGATCCTTGAAGTCAGTTTGTGACCCATCACTAGAGAAACCTGTCTGCACGCCAGTGTTAGAACCTTCTTTTTCTAAGAACTGTGGCTTTGCCTTCTGTGAATGGTCAACTTGTATTTAAATAAGGTATCACAAAAGATCACCTTGCTGGATAATTATCCTATTGTGCAATGGTCAAGGGAAAGGAAATCGATTTTACTGAGCACTTGCTGTCAGGGAGGTACCTTCATCTTCTTAAATTTATATCCATTTCATGGGTAAGGTAACCGATCTCAGAGCCAGCACTGGAGTTTGGCGCTTTCTGGTTACCTGTACATTTTTAATCTGTATCACATTTCCATTTTGATAGATTACAGTGATATAGCTCAGATGAAGATTTTGCTCTTACCCCAAGTTAGTGTGGATAGTCCACAGAAAGGCTTTTCTGGATTGCAAGAGAATATTAGCCTCCGTCTTTGTTACTTTGGAACTCCAGTCAGTACAAGACTCACTGGAGCAGACTCGACAGCCATGTATTACTTGATTCTCAGGGCTTCCTGCTCAGTGTTTGCAGACTCCTCCCAAGTCTGGCCTCATCTTGAGATTAGTGGTCACTTACGCTGTCCTGGGACAGCAGGTGCTGAGTGGAGGTCTTGTGTTGTTGCAGGAGTTGGTGACGATAAAGAATGTGGCTGTGCCTCTAAACTGTGAGGAGTGGGAGCCTCTGGACCCAGCTCCCAGGGAGTTCTGCTGGGAGAGTGCACGGAAGGATCATAGGACCTCGGTCTCATCGGTCTCACTGAGTAAGTGTTGACCTTGTTTCTAGCCATGTGTGATCTGTGGAGGGCTTGCTCCAGTGCCATCTGTGAGCCAGTCACACACACAGGTTGAGAGCCATGGAGTCTCTTTTGTGACCCAACAGGACCTTGCTGTTCTGTATTGTTAGCTTTTTATTTTGGTTCATTTTAAACAAATTACATGCAGAAAAATACAAAAAGTATAATGGGCACCTTGTATCTACCACCCACGTTTATCATATTTTAATATTAGGCCCTAACAGCATCATTCTTCCCCCACCCACCCCAACGCCAAGAAATAATGTTACAACTGTAGGTGAAACTCTGGGTACCCTCCCTGAAGCTGTTCCCCTCGCTCTTCAGAGGTAACCAATATCTTGATTGTGGTACTTATTTCCATGCACGTTTTATATTTTCTACATGTACACATAGCTACATGTGTATATTGTATATATATGTGCACTTTCTACATACAAAAATGTGTGTAAACATGTATATAAACATATAAATACATAAACTTGTAAACACATATAGTATTTTTAGATGTTTTGATGGTGTATAAATTAAATTGCTGTATGATTTCTTTTGTATCCTGCCTTTTTTTCCCCCATTACGTTTTTGGAATTTATCTATGTTGGCATATGTAGCTCTAGCCCGTTCATTTTAACATTTATATCTTTCATTGTATGACTAGTCCAAAATTCATTTATCCACTGTCCTATCAGTGAACATCAAGGCTTCTAGTTTTTCACCATTACAAATAGCATTACATCAGACATACTTGAGTCTTTCTGTGTTCACATATAGGAACATATATAGGAACTAAAGAGAATAGACTTAGGCACGTTTGCCCATCTTGCTGTTCAGAAGGAAAGACTGCAACCAGTTTGTACTCCTACCAGAAATACATGAGAATCTTCCTTCTCTACATCCTTACGGACATTTGGTGTTCGGCTGATATGATGTCGTAACACAGTAGCTGACGTGTTCCTTTTAAAATATTATGTGACATCAGGCCTCTGCTCAGAACCTGCAGTGGTTTTCTGTTTCATGCAAAGGAAAATCTATGTTGCCTAATGTGACAAGGCCTGTCACCCGACACACCCCTCTCTTACGCTGCCCTTCACTGTGCTTCAGCCCCACTGACCTTGTTCCTTGACCATGGTAGGCATCTTGCCTCCTGTTCTTTGCTCTATTTGACCCTTCTACCTGGATTTTTTTTTTAATGTTTATGTATTTTTAGAGAGAGAGAGAGTGCACTAGAAGGGGAGGAGCCAAGAGAGAGGGCGACAGAGGATCCCAAGCGGGCTCCATACTGTCAGCGCAAAGCTCCATGTGGGGCTCGAACCCACGAGATCATGAGCTGAGCTGAAACCCAAGAGTTGGATGCTTAACTGACTGAGCTGAAACCAAGAGTCGGATGCTTAACTGACTGAGCCGACCAAGCGCCCCTCTACCTGGACTATTCTTCCTTCCTTCAGATCTCCACTAAGCAAATTCCTTGACTTGTTTCAAGTCTTTGCTCAGATCTTACTTTTCAGTGAGGCCCAGCCTGACCATTGTGTTTAATAGTGCAGTTTGCCTTCCACCATCTCCTCCTCCCATGCTGCTGATCCATCCCACACCTTCCTCAACTTGATCCACGGCATTCATCACCCTCTGACATCCTACAGAATTTACTTTCTGTGTATTTATTGTCTGACTACCCTTTCTAGACTGTAAACTCCACAAGGGGAGGGATTTTTGTCTCTTTGGTTCTAATATATCCCAAGTAGTTGGGATAGAGAGTGCTTGGCAGGTGCTCAATAAATACTAGTCAATGAATGAATAGTATTTTATTGTTTTAACTTGCATTTCCCTGACTGGTTCTTGGTTAAATATCTTTTCAGATTTTTTTTAGGGTAGGGGGTGCATTCTATGAATTGCCTATTTATTTCCTATTTCACTTCCTTTCCTTCATTATTTTTTTTTAATTGCTTTGTGGCAGTTCTTTATATTTTCTGTATTAACTCTTTGTTATTTTTACTATGATTTTTTTAAATGTTTATTTTTGAGAGAGAGAGAGAGAGAGAGATACCGAGCACAAGCAGGGGAGGGGCAGAGAGAGAGGGAGACACAGAATCCAAAGCAGGCTCTAGGCTCTGAGCTGTCAGCACATGGCCACATGTGGGGCTCTAACTCAGGAAGTGGTGAGATCATGACCTGAGCCAAAGTTGGATGCTCAACTGACTGAGCCACCCAGGTGCCCCTTCTTTTACTATAAAGTAAGCTAGAAAAAAGTGTTATTAAGAAAATCATAAGGAAGAGACAATACTTTTACAGTGCTGGACTGACTTTACCAAAAAAAATCCATACACAAGTAGGCCTTCACAGGTCAAACTCTTGTTTAAGGGTCAGATTTTTCGATCTTTTACTTTATGATTTGTGTTTTTCCAATCTTAGGAAAATACCAGGCCCTTGTCAATCTTTTTTTTTTTTTTAATGTTTATTTATTTTTGAGAGAGACAGACAGAGCGTGAGTTGGGGAGGAGCAGAGAGAGAGGGAGACACAGAATCCAAAGCAGGCTCCAGGCTCTGAGCTGTTAACACAGAGCCTGATGCAGGACTCGAATCCATGAACCTTGAGATAATGACCTGAGCTGAAGCCTGGCAATTAACTGACTGAGCCACCAAGGCCCCCAGGCCCTTCTCAGTCTTGACTCCATCTTTGCAGACACAACTTTAAAATCTTTTATGTGTTTTTCACTGGTGTTTGTTTTCATATTTCTATATAGGATGCTTATTCTCCTCTTTTTCCCCTGATTTCAAGTATTACCTCTTAACTGTCTACCGAGGAAGACAGGACCATGCACACATTTAGCAGTCTGTAATTCTCTCATTATGGTTAAATCAGTCCTTTTGCATATTGATATAATATTTCAATATCCTACCCACATAAATGTTATCTGTAGGGGCGCCTGGGTGGCTTAGTCGGTTAAGCGTCCGACTTTCGCTTAGGTCATGATCTCGCGGTTCGTGGGTTCGGGCCCCGCGTCGGGCTCTGTGCTGACTGCCAGCTCAGAGCCTGGAGCCTGTTTCAGTCTGTGACTCCCTCTCTCTCTGACCCTCCCCTGCTCACGCTTTCTCTCTCTCTCTCTCTCCTAGAAATAAATAAAAAAAAAACCTTAAAAA